>NW_011502422.1:0-5002 GCF_000495115.2 Populus euphratica
TGGGCTATAGATGGGCTAGTACACATGGCCCATTAAAAATAGTAGAAATTAAAAAAAGAATGGATGCCCGGGCTATAGATGGGCTAGTACACGTGGCCCATTAAAAATTGTAGAAATTAAAAAAAAGAATGGATGTCTGGGCTATAGATGGGCCAGTACGCGTGGCCCATTAAAATAGGAGGAATCTTAACTTCAAAGCTGAAAAGATTGATGGTGCATGAGATAATTAATAAATCTTATTAGTAATTTTTTAAACTGAAAAATCCAAACCCACAAGTGACTAAAATGATAAACATTTCTTAATCCAGGCTTTCTCTCATTTTAAAATCTACCCTTTTTTTTAAATAAATAAATAAATCAAGAAAGCAACATTAATGCTATTAATTATGCCAGTGACCTTTGATAGTCGGACCGCCACTGCAAATAATAATAAGAAAAAGGAGAGAAGAGATTACGCTCCCATGCGGCGTGGAATCCTTTTCCACATCATATTGCCTTTTATTTTTTAATTAAAAAGTCAGAATGAACGTGGCCTGGTTCTCGTCGATGTTCTTAAAACCCAAAAAAAAATAAAAAAATAAAAATAAAAAGCTCACTGTTGGAGGAGCCCTGCTTACCTCATTCAGAAACCTGCTCCCTGGACTTGGATGGTCACACGTCAATGTCCTTTTCCACATCATACCCCACAGGTCTCTGCAATTTTTTCTACGGTTCAAGACGTAACTCTTTCAGATTCTTATCCGCCAACTATACTCTTCCCTTTTATTTTCTGGGCAACCGTTGAATTACGTCTCCTTTTAATTTAATAGCTACGTTTTGACTGCAACGAAAACAAACAGCGTGCCGATTTCCTTTCCTTTCTGCTTGCTCTACGCGCATCAGAGTGTCACAACTCGAAAGCTTTAACAGTGAACGATCATATCTACCACTTGTAATGGTAAGAAGAGGCGTCTCGAAATCATCTAGGTAGTGACCAAATGGTAAAGATTTGAGATTAAGGAGTTTGCTTTCTCTGTGGTCTTAGGTTCGAGTCCTTGGTTGCTCATATGATGGCCACTGGAGGTTTACATGGTCGTTAACTTCAGGACCCATAGGATTAATCGTGGTGCGCGCAAGCTGACCAGGACAGCCACGTTAATCTAAAAGAAGAGACGCCTCGATCTTCAATGGAACTTGAGATTAATTATGATATATGTAAATTAGCTTGAATATTTATATAAATAAATAAAAAATAAAAGACATGAGACACTTGAGTGTTTAACTCAATGATGAATTGTAAGATTTATTTTATAATTGTTTTGAGTTTGATTTTTTTTTTGTATCAACTTATCATCTTCATGATATTTTATTTGTCTATTGATCTTGCAGGATGTTCAGTAAGCTTGAGAATTAGTTGTGGTGCGTATAAGCTGATTCGAACATCTCGAATTATCAAAAAAAAAACACAAGGCTTGCAGCCCAGCGATTTTAGCAAGTTTTCCTACTTATATATCTCGGGTTTAAGTTTTAACATGCATGTGTGTCATTTCTGTAATGTTTTATTTATTTATTAAATTTACAAAATGTTAAGTATATTAAAAAATTAATTATAATACATATAAACTGAGTTGAATATTCTAAATTATATATAAAAAAAAGACAAGGGATGTAGTACAAGTTAACAAGTTAAATTTTAAATTTATTTTTTTATAGGTTATTAATATGAATTTTACAAATATTAAATGTAATTAAAATTTATATAATTGTTAAGCTCATGGCGCGCATGAGATTAATTAAAATGCATGGAATCTTGTTTGGACATACACGTTAGTAAAAGAGGAGGAGGAGGGGATGGGATTTCGAGCAGAACCAGGGAGAAAATGGAATAGAGAAGCTTGAAAACTGGTAAAAGAATTGCGACGTGCAAACTGCCTTGAATAAGTCCTTTCCTCGAATTCACCGTATACGGAATGCAATTTATTCTCGGATTTTATGGTCATACTTGTATTCACATTTCACAAACATACACACAAAAAAGAAAAAAAACAAATGGAAAATAAAAATAAGAAAAGACCAGATCCTTATCGCCTCCCACCCCCTTTTATTTTTTTGTTTTTTCCACTGCCTTTTACCTTTCCTACTTGTACTTAACCCTCGATGCAGAGCATACAATGCACCTTTCCTGTGCTTTGGTAACGGGGAGGGAGGGGAGCACTGACAATCCACTGAACAAACCACCTTTGCAATGACCCACCACTACTCCCCCCGTTAGAATGCCCACACATCACAGCAGCAGTGAGATCTCATCTCTCGAACACAAAAACCACAATTTAAATCCTCTCTCAAACTTCTCCCACCGATTTTGGACAACATGATGCCACAGCATCAGCAACCGTGAGGAAGATTTTTTCCTCTCCAATCAATTGTGCAGAACCAGAGGCATGGAGCTTATCAATCACCGCCGGTCCAGGATTTGCTAGGATAAGCTGTGCAACAACACAATGAACATGCGGTAAGGCTACTTTTCTAACAGTACCGAAGCACTTATGATCGTACTACATGTGTTTGTGTGTTAGTTCTAGAGGCGTGTATGATACTGCAATGTAGCTGTACGTGGTTAATTTACAAGCTTAGATTTCATGACATATTAGGTGGCAGTGTTAACGTGCAAGAGTTAATCACCTGAATCTCTCTTTTCTGGAGACATCTGAATAACTCTTCCATCGCATGGATGCCACTGGTGTCAATGTCAATAACGGCTGGCACCAAATCCAAAAGCATCATAAATGAGTTTTGAAATTAAATATTAGCAAGTCAGCTCGTAGATAGCAATGAAGATTCAGCAGAGAACAGCTTACGTGACATCTCCACAATTAAAAACTGGATTTTGGTCAGGCCGGATTTGTTTACTAGCTCATCCTCATCCATCAACCATCTCAATATCCTGCAAGAAAATCTCATCTTTAGCCTCAGCAAAGCTGCTGCTGGAAATCTCAACTTCTTGCGAAAATGTAAATAATAAAATCATAGCTATGTCTTAAGCTACTTTTACTTATGAACGCTGCAACCATAACGCTTCAAACACACGAATTCCACAAGTTTAAGCTTCAAATGCCTCCCCCAAGCCAACAAACCAACTTGACCAGATTATAAAATTACTGAATTTATCCATCATAGTCACTCATACAAGTTATTTGACTTTCTAATTGCCTATCATCTACAGTTCAACTCTATTCAGGTAGCTTCCTAATCAAAACAAGTCTTGCAAATACTAGGGTTGTGTTCTTTCATTATAGCTAAAGCCAAAACCTCAAAGAAAAAGGTCCTTAATTAGAAGCGTGAGACAGGAAAAAAAATAACAGCCCACGGTTCGATTTCAATTCATAGATGGTCTTTCTCCACCAAAACAATACAAAATACACATGAATCGAATAGCTAAAAGGCCAAAAAAACATCTTTACCTTTCTTTGATGTAATTAGAGTTAGAAAAGTAGATCGCAGAATCAACTCTCACTATCAAAACACCAGGGACCTTAGCTGCTTCAGGATATTGTAGAATGTTTCTGTATACAGTTGTCCTTGGTAGATTTCCAAGAATTGCGGTCCGGGGCCTGGTAACTTGTAAAAGAATCTTGGCAAAGGATATCGAAACCTTCCATGACACAATGAAAACATAATTTAATCAATCCTGGTAATCATATATAGTAAGTAATACAGGGGTTTTAGCTGGCGGGTATCATAATTCTTACTGCAATCAAGAGGCCAATCTCAACAGAAGCAAAAACTACACCAAAGAATGCTCCCATGCAAGCAACAAAATCAAATTTGTCAATCTTCCATATCAAATATGCTGCATCAAAATCAATCAGGCCGATCACAGCTGATATAATTATGGCTGCGAGTATAGCATTTGGCGTATACTTGAAAAGAGGTGTCAAAAATTTTAACGTCAAAAATACTACAATCGCCATAACAATGTTTGAGACTGCAGTTTGGCAGCCAGCCATGTAGTTCACAGCTGATCGAGAAAATGAACCTGCAAGTAATGAACATGAGAAAAAAAAATAGTGAAGTCAGAGGATTTGCACAATCAAAGAACCCCCTCATATTAGCCCTAAGGAGTTTCCAATTCCAAACTCAACCCAAAAGGAAGATCAAAACATCTAGTAGTCAAACATTTGTTTGGGAACCATTATATGCAAGTATTCTAACTTAGGCGTCACAGATTGTAAGTAGCTGTATGATTGAAAAGTTCACGTCTACTTTTCCTTTTAATTGATTGGATTTTATGGCTGCTTAGAAAAATGAAGTTTCTATAGTCGAGTCTAGATCATATATGATTAACATCCACAATAGGTGACACACTTCGTTGTCATTATTAAATTGTAAGGTGCCGTAATTTATATGGGCATCCTTCTCACCTGTTGCCACATAGCAAGAAGTCATTGAACCAACAACGTTCATAGTTCCTAGTGCCACCATTTCTTTGTTTCCATCCAGTTGATAGTCTTTCATCGCAGCGAATGTTCTTCCAATTGCTATGGCTTCCTGAAAATCCCATTCCAAGATAAAGGGAATACAAAGTTTGTTAGATGATTGATGACCAAATTCTCTTAATATAATGTGCAAATTGACAATAGCTTGCAAAGTTATCTCACCGTCAAAGCAACCATCCCAGCCACAATACCAATCCTAACACCTTTTAGCAAATAGTCACCATTGAAATATATTTGATCCACAGAGGAGGGATTTATTCCTTGCTGTATGTGTTTCACCTACAGAAATCACAGAATAATTAGTAGTGATACCATAGCCATTGCAGCTATCACTACTTCTGGTGTCCCAACCATAATTGTAATCACAGAATCATGCACGTTATAATTGAAGGAAAAAACGAGAATTTCTTACAATTTGAACTCCTTGCTTATCCGCACGGGTTATATACACAAAAAATGTTGACAGGATAACAGATATCAACGGACCAATTGCTGGCAACCAGAAGAATTTCTTGTTCTTCTTTCCC
>NW_011502422.1:5033-8967 GCF_000495115.2 Populus euphratica
CTTTCCCTATTGCTCAAGTGATGGTGAGAATTAGAAAAGTTTTGCAATAAGGTAACAGTTCACATAAGAATTAGTATAATTAGACTTTGATCAGACTTACAATGTACTTGGCAACAAGAAGGAAAGATAAAAAGCTCACTCCAATAACAATAGTTTGCCAGTTCCACTGCGAAATATTTGTTGTACACAAATCAGTGACCACAGATATGAGAATTTATTTAACTAGGGATTCTCAATTTACTAGATAGTAGTTCACATTTTAAGGTAAGAAAAAGGCTACACAACAAGTCAGAGAGCAAGGGGGGAGAACTTACTCCATGATGAGCTGAGGCAAATACTGAGTGCATTACAGAAACAACATCAGTTTTCTTTGTAAATTTTTTTATCCCAAGAAAACCCTTAAGCTGTTGGAGGGCAATTGTGATGGCAGCTCCACCCATGAAACCGACAATAGCAGCATGTGATAGAAAGTCAATTAAAAACCCCAACCTGATAAATTGTTCCCAACCATTATGATGTTAACAGAATGATATAGATAGAGAGTCACTGAAAAAAACCGCAATATGAAAGAAAGCTGAAAATTTAATCTCCTTTGGAAACATTAACCTGAAAAACCCAAGGGTTACTTGAGTGATTCCAGCAAAAAATGTGGCTGTGAATGCCAGCCTCCGATATTCTGCTGCATTGCCTACAGGATCATCAATTTCATTCTGAAGCAGAGTCCCCAACAAGAGAGACACCACAGCCACTGGTCCTATTGCTATGTCTCTTGAACTACCCATGAAGGCATATATCAAAGGTGGAACGAAGCTGGAGTCTGAAAAACATTTTAAAACAAAAACAACAGAAACACACCATCAGACTCAAGAAAGAGGAAAAGTAATGCAAGATGCACGCAAATAAGGCAAACTTACACAATCCATACTGAGGATCCAGATTTGCAAGCTTTGCATACCCGATATCCTGATTTTTTCCAAAAATGTAGACTATTAGAAATAGTGCAAAGTGGGGACTACACAATATTGCTGCTTCTTACGTATCTTTTAAGCAGATAATCTACCTGGGGGATGCAAAGACTAGCAATGGTCAGCCCAGCAATGAGGTCACCTCTAAATTTTGAAAAATTGTAACTTCTTCCCCATTCAAAAATAGGGAATATAGCTTGGAGACCCAGGATGAACATTTTAGACCTCGGTTGGTCCTTAAAGGGACGTAGAGGATCATCTGCAAAGAATGTCTCTTTCACAGTGGCTTTGAACTCACTGAAGAGGTTTTGCTTAGGAGGAAGTCCAACCTTGTGAACATAAGGTGCATCTTGAGGATGACGGTGAGAGGATGACAGGCTTCGAATATCCATAACTGTTTTTTCAAGGTCCTCTTCAGTTGAATGAACCACTGAAGATGGAGACATCTAATTTACCTGTAATGCAGGACAGTTTACAAGATGATCATTACCAGAAAGAAGGCAATGCTGATCATATCGGTGCACAAAGAATATGAGGCAAATGCTTGAAACGCTGAATCAAACCAAGGTAAATATGGTTATCTATTTTGTTAATGATGTGTTCTATTAGCATGTACAATGAACCTATTCTGGTACAAACTCTGAAATTTATTAACAGACCATCATGCATATTCAGTATAGTCTCCCCAAAGAAAAGCTAAGCAGAAGCTAAAGAAGTGGAAAGACGCTGACAAACTAACAAAATGGAACTTTAATCAGTGGAAAATAGTCAAGAAATTGAAGCTAACCACGAAAAAGGAAGCTAGCAGGGAGAGAAGGTGAGGACAACTAATGCAGGGAAATGCTTAGCCGTCTTGAACATGAATGAAAGTACAGAAGCTCCTGCTTATATAATTTCTGAAAGGGATCACTGGTCAAACGTTCCTAATAAACATAGAGAGAGAGAGGGATAGAGAGAGAGAGAATCATGATAACCAATAAGGTATGAATCTAGATTTCTTACATGTCAAATACACGATACAGAGCAAAGTAGATAGCGATTTTTTTATTTCAGACCGACCTAGACATAGATTATCCAACACATGGTGATAGATGTTAGCAGTTTTTCATCGCCTCCATAATTGTGGTGCTTGTAAAGTAAAAAATTGCAATTTGAGAGTTGTTGACCTGGGAGCATACGTGGCAGCAGGTACTAAACTGGTACCTTTCGCTTTCCTGGCGTGTTTTCTTCTCAAAACATCAAAAGTTCATGGCTAATGTAAAGCAAAAGGAGGTTTAATGTCTTGTTGCCTAAGGATTTGGTATCACAAAGTGAAAAACCTGAAAACGCAACTCCTCTCCAACCACAACCAGTCATTATAGAAAAGAACATTTTCGTTCCAAGCTTTTAACTTCATTTTTCTAACTAAGCTATTAATTTCCATCGTTCTTATAGACCAGAGAAAAACAACCAAAAAAACAAGAAAAAGGCCCTGTCCTGTGCACAAAGAAAAGTAATATTCGTATCCAAACATGAAATGAACCACAGCAATTGTTGCAGATATGATTATTCTATTGAAGAAATGACATTCAATGACAGCATTTAAGCATTTATGGTTAAAAGCTAAGACCTTAAAACATGAATGCGATATTCAGACAGGACACGAACAGGACATCAAAAATTATATCACACATGATCGTTAAGATCAATAATCAATTTTGTGTTTTCCGCAAAACCCTAAAAGCCAACTTGACTGCAACAACGAAATCACGTCATAAGCATTGATTGATTTGTTTATTTAATGAATTAATCATGAAGCAACACCCAAATCATTGCATATCACTATACCCAACCTACATTGTTAAAAAGAAATGTCACAGGATAACACTGTAAAACTTTCGTTCTGTTACTGTTTTCTTTCAATGTGTAGGCAGAAAAAACAATACCATGATGATGAGAAGCCAAAAACCAGAATTCAAAGGGTCCCCTTTTCCTTTCTATGATTCAAAACTAACAAATGTGAATCTCCCAAATTGCATGTCTTTTTAGAAGATGATAAAGGAAGATGGGTTCAAGAAATTAAAAGACATTGTATCTCACCTCCTCGTTCATGCACTTTGTAACGAAAACCATATAAGATTAACCTAAGTCCTCGCCCATTTCTGTAAGTAAAAAAGGAGGAGGAACAAGAGGGCAATAAAATATATTAAACAAGAGGCAAAAAAAGAAGTAGAATTTATAAAATTATAGAGTAGTAATAAAACCTTAAATTAAACAGTTATCACCCACCCAACATTACGTGCGCCAAACTTGATAGTGTTTATCAATCAAACAAGGAAAACTCTTATCTGTGTATCCTACAACAACAACACAGCCCCAAATCCTGTCCAGATTCAATGTATTTTTCTTATAACGATGCGTCCAGCTCAGGTTCTTCCCCGTGTTTACTATTTCTTTTGCTATTGCTAAAAAGAAGGCGAACCCAGGAAAAATATTTGGCAAAGAAATAAGAAAAAAAAGTATTTTCTTTTTGTCACTCTCTGTTTGATTGCCGAGTTCAAACTTAATAATAGGACATTATCTTCTCTTCTCTGTCAATCTAACAGAAGGGGAAAAAAATAAAAAAAGATTTGGTACAAAAGCATAAACCTAATATTAAATCCATGAAGTTTGGTTCTTGTTCCATGGTAGGAAACTTGGACTCTAGTTATTTACGGAGCTGCCACGGGGAAAAGTCAAACAAAGAGAAACACCATACGATGCTGCAACTTTATTCAACGTTTAACGATCAGGTAACTTTTCTTTCTTCATCCTACCTGCGTGCGTACCTTTAGTCGCAAATGTCAGTGGTATATTGAACGAGGACGTGTTTGGGTCCAGGTTCTCCCTGTTCACGGTTTTTAAACTTGCATTTCAATTTGATTGATTTTTAAAATATTTTTTTTATTTAAAAATATATTAAAATAATATTTTTATTTTTAAATTTATTT
>NW_011502422.1:11232-18646 GCF_000495115.2 Populus euphratica
TTTTTATTTTTTAATTACTATTTATTTTATTTGAGATTATTTATTTTATTTTTTCATTAAATTGCATCTTCTGTAGATTTTTCCTATCAAATCTTATTTTCAACCTTTTAGTTATTTTTATATTTTTTTTATTAATATTATTCTGCCGATCTTATCCTTTGAAATTAAACTGGTTGAAAATTATGTTTCTTGATTGAATCGGAGTCAAAGATTTCACGAGATATAACTCTAAGAGATTAGACCAAGTTTAAGAGATTTGCCCCGTTTTTTCCCCTTTTCTATATTGATTTTTTATCATCTTTTTAAAAATTTTATTTATTTTTTTCAGTTTTATTCTATTTGGTTAGCCCTCAATAATTTTTTTTATTTCACCCCCTATCATTTTTTAATCTATAAATAATCTATTATATTACAAATAATTTTTAATTTCACCCTTGGTGACTTTTTAATCTTTCAAGTTCAGTCCTAGTTATTTTAATTGTAATTTTATTTTGTTTGAGATTAATTTTTTTCAAATTTCATAATCATTGGTTTTTTTCTATGAAATTTTAGACCTATTTTTTTAACAAGTTTTTTTATTAATATTTTTTTAATGATTCTTTCCTTCAAGATTAAATTAGATGATATTTAAGTTTCTTGATTGAATTCAAATCTTTAATTTAACAAATTCAAGTGTTTGAAAGAAATCTTATCCATTGCAGCAAAGCACTGATTTTTTAAAAGTTGACTTGTTGCTTCTTTATTTTTTTAACAATCAAATTTTTTCTTTAATGCATAAAATCATGAAAATCAAAGTTGATTCGTACATTGAAGCAGAAGATAAGTGAACTTGTGACAGCGTGAATGGAGATAAAATGTTCCTAATCATCCTCCCAGCGGACACCTCTGCACCACCGGTTCTTCTTATCACTAGCTCATATATATAATGTGACATATTAATTTAATCTGGTTAACCGTCCAAAAATATATAAATAACTTTAATTGAGAGACCTTTCAGTTAATCATAAATTAAAATTCAAATCATGCAACAACGAGTTCATAGAATCAACTTGTGTTCTGACGAATGAAAGATGGATATGATATTGGATTTAATGCTTGGATTATGCTGTAGTCTAATTGCCATGCGAGGAGGAAGAGGAGGGAGCTGACAGCATGCATGCTTCAATAATGGCTTCGAAGTTCCTTACAACGTCTCTGATGATGTATGTCCTCTCGATACAGTTTATTTTATCATGTTAAAATAATTAATTATGTCTGGTCCAATAATTGATCTTGCTGTCTGCGCGCACACACCGCTTTCAACAGTGAGGTGGAGTCCTCGGAAAAACTGGAGGGAAAATACTTACTGAAGTGGAATTAAAATTTAAAAACTGTGAGGACCAATATAAAAAATGTAGGAGGTTAACATGAAAATAAGTACATATAAAAGAGACCGAACGTAGAATAAGTTATTATGGGATGATATAAGAAATATCCTTAAAATCAATGTGATAATACAATGTAAAAAGAAGAGGAAGAAGCTTCCTGTTATACCCAACCGACTTCTATTTTTATCTTTATCTCGTCGTGTTTATTATTCATAAATAATATTTACCATACAAAGCTTATTTACAACGAGTTTTGAGTCCTCTAACTCGGCCAAACCAAGCTGCACTACCTCTTCTCTCTTTCTATACTTAGTTTGGTCCGACTAAGCTACCTCGTCTCATCTTGTTTCACTATTTATTAATAATACTTGATGTCTTAAAGGTCTGACTAAACTACCTCGTTTTATCTTGTTTTATTATTTATTAATAGTACTTGATGTTTTGTACTATTTATATGGTAATATTCCTGTATGATATTATTTATGGATATTATTTTTTTTTAAATATTTTCTAGATATTTTCCAAGCTATATATTATTTGATTTTAAGATAGAGAGCAATCTATTCAGAAGATTATTCATCCCCTTGAATTTTTACCTGCAAATAACTTGATAAAACAAAATGAAATTCCAATTTAAATATCAAAGTATCCTTGTTCCATGAGGAATCAAATCTCATCATCCATGAAAAGTCAATATTTTTTTTTCTATGAAAACTTTCCACTACCTCATCTTAATGTCACGTTGTTTAAACTCTTGAGTTGTCACAGCACACAGGGATAATGCATTTCCGCCCTTAATAATTGAATGCCTATCAAACTAAAGAATTTTTTTAAAAAGGTTCAGTTTATTCTACGTCAAAAGTTACGACTTTACAACCTTTTTTTTTCAGAGTTTAATTAGATAAGGTAGCTATTTATAAATTCTCAATGAGCTAGAGGCATTGATTTCAAGTTTTGCTTCATGTACGTAGATTAATTGGGATGGAAAGAAAAATATGAAGGGATTGAATGACAAACATTTTGAAAAAAATAAAAATAAATTAGATGTTGTACATAATTTCTCAAAGAAGAGAAAAAGAATATTTTTTAATTAAAATTATCAAAATATTAAATTCTATCAAAAAATAAACTAAACAACTTTATTTATACTAATATTAAATCTACACCCTAAAGCTTTTAAAAGGAAAAAACTATAATAAAAAATTATATAGAATATATAATCCACCGATATATATTAGAATTTTTAAACTCAATAAAAAAACTAAAAAAAAATTAACTTTTCAAAAAAAAAAAACTCATGCATTATTAGAAAAAACAGATTTTTTTTAAAGTTTTTGATAATATAAATAAGAAAAATAATATATAGTGATACGTTGCTGGGTTCATCATCGTTTTATAGGTGATAACATAAACAAGAAGAATAGCAGAACTTTTTAGGGACCGATTCCAATAATTCATGAATAAAGCCTTGGTAAGTCAATTGGTGGCGTATTTTGCCATAGCCAGACTGTATAATTTTAATTTTTTAGGTAATGAATTCCATATTAATTATCATCAAAGAAAAAAAATCATAATTGAGCTCATATAGCATAATTTATTTAAATCATAAATGCGACATATATATTGCCTGCTTAAATTGGTTGGCATGCATACACATTCATGTGTTTTATTCCATAATTAAGTGTGTTCAGAAGAATACTTTGCTAATTTGTAATATTGGACCCATCCAATCTATTAAAGTCAAATAATATAAATATTATTGGATAAACAAAAAAATAGATATTATAAGTCGGGTGATAAATTAAAATTTTTAAAATTCAATCCACTCGACTCTATTTGTATACCTTATATAATTCATTAATAATGTAACCCTATATTCCATAAAGTATTTGGTATAATTAAACTCTATTTCTATCTCTCTATTCAGTTCTTTTTCTTTTTGGCCGCTCAGCCTCTCACTCGTTCATTTCCATATCTTGGTTGACAGTGGCAACCTTATTCGGCTGTGATTTTGACAAACTAAAACAAGCAATCCCTCCCTCCCAACTTTATAACCAAAATCCCCATCTTGATTTCAACAAACCTCCACCATATCCATATCGAACCTTTTAAAAAATCAAAACCCTAACTGCAAAGACTAAAATCTAAATGGTCAATTCTTTACAAGAGATATGATCAGTAGTTGACAAGAAACTTTAACTCACCTACGAGTTTTGACGAGAGTTAAAGGTGTGAAACAATTCACATGTCCTGCCCTTGTTACTACATCCTCAATTAACCAATTTTAAATCCTTAACGCCGAACATCTAGTGAGACTACAAAAGCACCCATCTCCCCTCAATTTCATAAAATGGTCTGAAACTATAAAACACATGTTATGAAATGGAACTTCTATGATTTTCAAGTTATTTTTAGTTTGATTGTTTATCTTTAAGATATTTTTTACAAGATAGATATGATGACATTTATGTATTGTTTTGTCTTTGACTTATTTTTTGTTATTATTATTTTTGTGGTGAGATGTTTAGCAAATAGATGTGAAAATATAAGTAATACTTCTTTTGGTATTTTAACTTGGTGGAAAATTACCAACTTTAAATACCTCTATTTAGTCGCAAGAGATGTCCTAGTTATTATTATGTTTATAGTTTCCTTCGAACTAGCCTTTAGTATATTGGTCATGTACTAGATCTTTTTAAAAGTTTGTTGAATTTAACAACTGTCAAAACTTTCATTTGTTGCTAAAATTAGATTCACTCTTCTCCAGCACTGATAAATCTTTCACAAATAATAAATGATCTTAAAAATATAAAAAACTAGAATTAGGTATGTTTTAAACTATTGCTAGATTATGTAGTTTTATTTATATCAAACTATTGTTAGACTGTAGTTTTATTTATATAATAAAAAAATTTAAATTAACTTGTTAAGTTATAATTAAGTAAACTATTTTATTATATTTCTACTCTTTTAGAGTTTACTAATTTAGCCATGAAAATTGAAGAGTAATGATTTATTATTGACAATATGAGATGATGAGTAATTGTTAAAAATTAGCTTTTGATTTTTCATTATTAAGTGACTATTATAAACTTAAGTTTATACATATATGACAACTTTTTAATTGCTTGGGTGAGTTGTTAAAAGTGTTGTACTGTTATGTGTTGTCGTTACTATTTTATTAGTATTTTTTGTTGTTTTTAAATAGCTAATATTGATTAATGTTCTCATAAAAACTATGAAGCTGTAATAGTTCGTGTTCAAAACTTATTATGTTTTGTTGTGACTGAGTTTTTATTTTATTTTATAATTTAGAACTTAATTTGTTGTTATATTTATTTATTTTTGCAATTATTTTTTAATTTTAGTCAATTTATTTAGTTGATATATTAAGCCTAAATTATTATGTACATCTTATAATGGGTTTTATATTAATTTATCAAGCCTAAATCTTAGTTTTAACTAAGCCAAACCAATGAAAATTAGGAATATAAGCCCAATGAATATTTTTGGTGCCCACAAAATATTTAGCCCAACCCAATATATCTAACTCACTTAAATAAAAAAATATTTGAATGGATTGAATTTATAATTTATAAAATATAAGAAATTAGGTAGAATATAATTATGGGCATAAACTTGAACAAACTATATATATCCATAAACACCTAAATTCATAATGATGGAGTCATTTTCTTATAGTTATTAGATTCAATCTAAGATTAGACATGATAAAAAAAAGAGTTATTAGGTCATCAAGTAAATTTTTTTTCTTTTTTTAAATAAAAAATTAAAATAATATTATTTTTAATATATATATATAAGTTGATTCACCTGAGTTTGGATCATGTTCGGCCAGGTTAACTGGATTTCAAGTACATAACTAGTCAATTTCCTATATTGTTTAATTTCAAACCTGATTTGAATTAGATCTATAGTTGGTAGATTCTCGAATCAATCCAAATGATAAAAGTCAAGTTTGATAAAACTAACTCTTACTGTGTCAACACTATATTATGAGTAATAAACATTATTAATTGTGTTAATGAACCGCAATTCAATTTATATTGGTATCCACTTTCTTCCTAAGAAGGCTTGAATTTGAATTTCTCATTTGTAATAAAAAATATATTGACGTGAAAGCACATTGCACGTGACCATTTGGAGGCGTGGTAAGCATCACCTAAAGAGTGCAAATGTCTCTCACAAGTTGGCGTGTACATGGTAAACATCAATAACTATTTTTTTTAATTATATTTATATTTATTAAAGGACCACCTTATTTAAATTAATTATAACTAAAAAAAACCATTACTAAAATGAAAAAAAAATACCTATGAACTTCAATTTTAATTTTTTTTTTTTGCTTTTAAAGCTAATTCAGTCACTATATTATGAAATCAAAGTGATAAAAAACCAAAAAAGCCTCTGGACTCCGGTTCTTTTTTATGCTTTGGAGGGCATTTAAATCATTTCATAAAGCATCTGAAATATAGAAAGACTACTTTGTTCCTAATCAATACACTAATGAAAAATGAACCATGTGGAAATGATTTGGAATGATTGGCATGAAATCCAAGACAATAAGAGAGAGTAAAAAATGAAAAAGAACACAATAAATTGTAGCACAACCATTATTTAGTTGTGCCCAAATGTCTAACTATTGAGAAAGGACGATGCGATATTTCCAATATTATCGTGGAAGATTGCACGTGATCATTTGGAGACGTGGTAGGCATCACCCAAAGAGTGCGAATGTCTCTCACAAGTTGGCGTGTATATGGTAAATATCAATAACTATTTTTTTTTAGTTATATTTATATTTATTAAAGGACTGAAGCACACCTTATTTAAATTAATTATAACTAAAAAAAATCATTACTAAAATGGAAAAAAAAATACCTATGAACTTCAATTTTAATTTTTGTTTTGCTTTTAAAGCTAATTCAGTCACTATATTATGAAATCAAAGTGATAAAAAACCAAAAAAGCCTCTGGACTCCGGTTCTTTTTTATGCTTTGGAGGGCATTTAAATCATTTCATAAAGCATCTGAAATATAGAAAGACTACTTTGTTCCTAATCAATACACTAATGAAAAATGAACCATGTAGAAATGATTATTCTATAATAATAAAGGGTAAAATAATTATTTCACTATTAAAATTCAAAATGAAACTACTTGCAGTCTACAATGGAAACCCCAAGCCCTTATAGTTTTTTTTTTTTTTAAAATTTAATGGTTAATATAATGCCAATATTATCGTGGAAGATTGCACGTGATCATTTGGAGACGTGGTAGGCATCACCCAAAGAGTGCGAATGTCTCTCACAAGTTGGCGTGTATATGGTAAATATCAATAACTATTTTTTTTTAGTTATATTTATATTTATTAAAGGACTGAAGCACACCTTATTTAAATTAATTATAACTAAAAAAAATCATTACTAAAATGGAAAAAAAAATACCTATGAACTTCAATTTTAATTTTTGTTTTGCTTTTAAAGCTAATTCAGTCACTATATTATGAAATCAAAGTGATAAAAAACCAAAAAAGCCTCTGGACTCCGGTTCTTTTTTATGCTTTGGAGGGCATTTAAATCATTTCATAAAGCATCTGAAATATAGAAAGACTACTTTGTTCCTAATCAATACACTAATGAAAAATGAACCATGTAGAAATGATTATTCTATAATAATAAAGGGTAAAATAATTATTTCACTATTAAAATTCAAAATGAAACTACTTGCAGTCTACAATGGAAACACCAAGCCCTTATAGTTTTTTTTTTTTAAATTTAATGGTTAATATAATGTTATAAATATTAGTCAAATAATGATCAGTCCTTTAAATAGAAATCAATTCAAAGGGTGAGCCATGTTGGGTATGCGACCAAAGTCCCACATTGATTAGAAATGGGGAGGATCAAGGGTATATAAGAATGGACAAATATCTCCATTGATATGAGGCCTTTTGGGTATAACCCAAGAGCAAATCCATGAGGGCTTAGGCCCAAAGTGGATAATATCATACCAATGTGGAGATA
>NW_011502422.1:19499-20846 GCF_000495115.2 Populus euphratica
CAAGCCCTTATATTTTTTTTTTTTTTTAAAATTTAATGGTTAATATAATGTTATAAATATTAGTCAAATAATGATCAGTCCTTTAAATAGAAATCAATTCAAAGGGTGAGCCATTCTGAAAGTAAATGAAAAAAATAATTATGGACTAAATTAAATAAATAAATTAAAAAAAAATAAAAATAGGGATCAAAATTTGATAAGTAAATAAATAAAATAAAATGATAAGAGGTGAAATTAAAAAATAAAAAAATCAAGAAAAAATAAAAAAATAAGAACTAAATTTAATAAAAATTAAATGAAATAAAATATCAAGGTATGAAATTAAAAATAAATTTAAATTTTAAATAGTATTAAAAGAAAAATAATATAGTACATAAAAGAATGATAGTTAAAATTAATAAAAAAAAAACTAAAGAATACGATAGATTTTTGAAAGGGTTAATGGGAATTAATCATGAGATTTAATTTACACAATCTTGGACCAAATTTGGAGCATTAATTCAATCATGATATTGTGTACACTTACAGGAATGTGCCAACAAAAGGGAGAAATAATTATAAATCTCGCCGACAAAATGGGTAAGCAACTGGTAATTGTATTATTAGCTAGGTTTAGCTTGTCTCCTGAATTATTAGGCAAGTGCTGAACACATGGGACCAGTCCAGCTTCATCTAATTTAGGTTGCCTCTAAAAACATGTGACCATGTGGTTTATATTAATTGCGATCTTTTGATATCATTAATTGACATATTAATGATTTTCCTCAGGATACGATACGTTAATAATTTAATTATTTTAATGAATCAAATTAGTGATTTTCTTCCCCTCGATCGAGACACCTGGATAATGTATGGAGAATTTAAGGCTACTAATCGGCTTTTAGATCAATGGTGATTTTCATCATGTCACTTGGAAAAGCGGGTTAAGAATCTCATGCATTGATCCTTAAACAATAAGGAGCATTGGCTAATGAAATTAAGCCTCTCTGTTTTTTTTTGTTAAGATAAAAAAAACTGAACCATTAAATCTTGAATATATGAATTATAAAAAAACCACAACTATTTATCATAAAATCATTCAATCATTAATGAAATGATTATTAAACTAAGATAATTTATCATATTACATGGAAAATCTAAATCTTTCTTATTTAAATTACTTCTTATTACATTATTCAATAGTACCTTATTTAGCGGAGTCATTGTCTAATGATCACGAGGATATCATTTCTATTGCTATATTAATTTTTTAAGTGTAATTGGTGAGTGACTATTTGTTTTGTATAAAATATTTTATGAATAAGTATTTTTTTATAAAATATTTTAAATTTAAAATATTTTTTAATA
>NW_011502418.1:0-4128 GCF_000495115.2 Populus euphratica
CCTTAAACTTTTCTCCTCAACCCATGTAACAAGCGTTGGGCCAATAGCTCCCAAGTCAGTTGACTTTAGGGTATTAGGTGTTAAAACACCCCTTCGGGCTTAATTGCTTAGGTTAGGGAGGCTACGAAACCAAACTTATCAACATTTTTATTATCATCATTTTTTTCTTTTTTCTTTTTTCTTTTTTCTTTTTGCTTTTTTTTTAAAAAAATTATACACTATCCCTTTCCCTTAGTTGTTACCTTTAACAAAAGAACATAAATAATGTAATAATACAATGTGCAACCCACAATCATATATTAAAGTGTGTGTGTGAAAATTAAGGTTTAAGAATACATGTTAAATCAGTATATGAGCAGAATTAAGTGATAATAATGCGAGAGTTTGTAAACCTGAATATTTCATGAAGTATTATAATACACCTTGTTAAGAATGGTTACTAAGATGCGTCTCAAGAGTCAAGAGAGCTCCTTTACTCTGCCATCCTAGTAACAACAATTTTGCACATGCTTTATAAAATGGAAAACAATTTTTTTTTATCAACTACTAACCTCTCCCCCCAACCAAAACAAGACATTGTCCTCAATGTTTTAAGGTAGAAAGATAGAGTATAGAAGATATCACCTGAAATAACGAACACTGACAAACCTGAAACACACTGAAACAAAAATAAGAAATAACAAAACACAATAATAAAACAAAAAGGACACAAAAATTACAAATGAAGACTCAAATATAATCTAAGCTTTTTACAGTTTTCCTTAGATGACCAATTTATGCAACTCATGGAGGGATCAATTACAGGAATGAAAGATTGTAGTTGGTCAATCAATTGTTCAGCAGTAGTAGCAGAGATTATGATTTGTCGTGCAGAAGATGTTAGAAATTCCTGTTCCACAGCATGATCAAGAAAAGAGAACAAGTTATCATAATAACCATTAACATTTAACAAACCTATGAGTTTATGGTAAATATACAGTTGGGCCCAAAAGGAAATATGAAAGATCTCTTCCAATGTGCCTAGACCACCTGGTAAGGCAATGAAGGCATCAGCATGCTTAAACATTGCATTCATTCGAGCCTACATTGTGGAGACCTGAAGTTCCTCTCCAATTGTTTTTCCAATGATGCCCCCTTGTGCTAAAGCTTCGGGGACGACCCCCAAAACTTGACTACCTCCTAAAAATGTAGTTATTGACATACCTCCCATTAACCCAAGATTTCCTCCCCCATATACTAAATGAATCTTTCTCTCAGCTAGTACCTGACCAAGATGATTTGCTGATTCTAAAAACTCCTTTTCTTTCCCAAGACTAGAACCACCAAAAACACAAATATTTTTTATTTGAGGAACTTGCCATTTCTACACACTTCTATATTTGATGAATGTATGGGTTAAGTGGAAATGAAGGGAAGGAAGAGAGGATTTTATAGATGAGAAATTAAAAGGGTAATCATACCACCTATGTGTAAGCCAGCTGAAGTCTCACACTCTCTCTCTCTTTATTTATTTATTTTTTAAAAAAGCATGTGTATGTACAGGTAGTTGTGATTGTGGCTCACATCTTCCCTTGGTTTTACGTCCAAGAACGGCTTAAATGCCTTCTATGGGTCAAGGATAGGCTTCTCATCCAGTTTTCTTAAAAACTGGCAAACAAGGTCTATTTTAGTCAGATTCCCAAGACTAAGTCGATCATGTTCTTTATAAAAATGAGTTTATAAGTCATGAATTGCACGATGCTTATCTCGACTATGATGAGACTTAAGAGTCAATAGAAGATTATTTAAAGACTCTCTGTGTTTTGAAATAAATCCCACCTTTTGACAATTTTCACAAGTTTTGCAGAATGCATGTGATTCCTTGAATATGGTGGGCCAATAAAATCCACTTTATAAGATTTCTACAGTCCTTTTTTTTTACGAGAAATGATCCCTACGTGCCTTATAGTGATAAAATTTAATGAAATTACTTACCTCATTGTCGGGAATGCATTTTTGAAATATCTGATCAGGACAATAATTGAATAAGGGTTATCCCAATAAAAATTTTACACGTTGCTCAAAAATTGTCTTTTGTCTTCAGTACTCTAGTGAGTGGGCAAAAATCTTGAAGCAAGAAAATTGATATTTTTAGCAAACCAAGGCATTGAACTAAGAGAAAGTAAAGATTCATCAGGAATGTAATCATCGATTGGTGTGATGTCGGGTGTCGAATCTGTTGTCACTTTTGATAAAAGATCCACGTCAACATTGTTTGTGCCTTTTTCATCCTTGATTTCTTCCTGATTGGTCATGACATGAGAAAATGGAAGTGCTGGAGGGGAATCGGTCTTTTCTTTGCAATGTTCAGATTCAACCCCTTCCTTACCCTTAGAGATTGACTCATCATCTTTCTCACAAGGTTCAAGAATTGGTTTTTGAATAACCGTACCACTACAAAGAGTGATGACTGATTTGACTTAATCCATGTGTTGACTTCCAAGACTACTTGCATTTGCATTGTATAGCCCCTTGAGATTTTGCTATGGTTAAGATGGAAACTTACCTTGCTCTTGAAAACTGAGAGCAGATGTGAATTTTGCAAGAGTGTCTTTAAAATCTGTTATGCTTTGAGCAAGTTGAGTGTTGATTGTCTCTTGCTTTTCAATAAATATATACAAAGTTTCCTCAAAATTTCTTGTAGGAGGTGGAGCATAATAAGATGCATATCCATGAGAATTTTGGAAATTATGGTGTTTTTGAAACTGTGGTGGTGAAGTTTGTGCATTATCACTCTTCCAACTGAAATTTAGGTGATTTCTCCAACCAGGGTTGTATGTTTGCGAGTATGGGTTATAATTGGCCCTTTGAAAACTGTTTAAAGCATGAGCTTGTTCATGGAGACATTCCTTAAAAGAAGGCAAGGTTGGATAGTGATTGGTTGAGTGTTCATTTGTTTCATATATTTGACATGCAATGTTTTCAACAGATTTTAATTGACCACTCTTTTTCAATTCTAATACCTCGACTTTTCTAGCTAAAGATGCGAACTTGGCTTAAAGGTCATGATCTTCCCTAAAGTTGTACATACCTCCACTAGATATATGAGGTTGAGTTTTACTTGGTACCTCATAAATACCCGCGGTGTCCCAATTTTGAGCATTTTCAGCTAACAAGTCTAAGTACTTCATTGCTTCATCAGGGTCTTTATCTTCAAAAGTTTCATTGCACATCAATTCAACCATTTGTCTATCTCTAGGTGTTAAACCTTCATAGAAATGTGAAACCAATCTCCATGTTTCAAAACCATGATGAGGGCAAGTACTAAGCAAGTCTCGATACCTATCCCAACATTGGTAAAATGTTTCTCTTGGTTTTTGAGTGAAAGTGGTGATTTATCTTTTGAAAGAGTTTGTTCTATGATATGGGAAAAAATTCTTTAAAAACTGTTGTTGTATTTCATCCCAAGCACGAATGGATCCTGGTCTTAAATTTTGTAGCCATGTTTTAGCTTTATCTTTTAATGAAAAAGAAAAAAGCTTTAATCTAATGGTGTTCATGTTATAATTTATATTATTATATGTGTTGCAGATCTCCTCAAATTCCCTTAAATGCAAGTATGGATTTTCCAATTCTAAGCCATGAAAAGAAGGTAAAAGTTGAATAATGTCTAGCTTAAAATTAAAATAAGATGCATCGGGAGGAAAAACTATGCATGATGGTGCACTTGTTCTTGTGGGATTCATGTGGTCTCTAAGTGTTCTAGCACGGTTATTCTCATTATTCTTATTATGAAGTGATTGATTATCTTCTTCGGCCATATTTTCTGAAAATGATGAGGATACCCTATTGACACGAAGAAAAGATTGATGTCTTCTCCCAAGTGCAGAAGTGTCGAAGTAATAAATAACCTAGCAAGACCAGGGTCGAACCACAGGAAGGTTAATTGTATAAATTATAAATAACAATAATACAACAACAATAACAATAACAACAATAATAACAACAACAACAACAACAACAACAACAATAATAATAATAATAGTGGTGCTGGTAGTAGTAGTAGTAGTAGTAGTAGTAGTAGTAGTAGTAGTAGTAGTAGTAGTAGTAGTAGTAGTAGTAGTAGTAGTAGTAGTAGTAGTAGTAGTA
>NW_011502418.1:4142-6031 GCF_000495115.2 Populus euphratica
ATGATAATAAAGAAAAAGAAGGAGAAGAAGAAGATAAAAACTTCGAGAAGGAATATTAATGTAACGATTAAACAATGATAATAACAAATGTCAAGGTTAGAGATTCCACTAATGGTATGTCAAACAATTATAGTATAAACTCTTATTATTCAATTGGAAACCACAGATAAAGGAGGTTCCAATGTGATTATAGATTGTTAACATGATTACATTAGTCATCTTATTCAATTAATGTTAATACTTGTAAATCTTGTCAAGCATTCATGATTATAACTTATGTTAACAACAAATCAAGTTTCTTTCATAACTCAGGTGTCAGTTATACCATACAGTATGGGCTATGAAAGTGCCAAGCATTTGTTGTACCAAGTGTTATACAACATAAATCAAGATTAGTCATTTAACAAGCAAAGTATTAAAGAGTGAACAAGATAACAAATATAAAACATGTTAGTATCAAACATTAAAGTCCATATTAAGTTTACATTATACTTATTCTTACACCATTAGTGTAACCTTTTCACCTTGAGAGTTTACACTATACTTATTCTTACACCACTAGTGTAACCTTTTCACCTTGACATAATAAACTTAGCTAGACATAATGAAAGAAAAAAAAAATAACCAAAATAAGAACATAAATAAGATAAGAGTTAACTAAGTAAAGGAAAGGAAATGAAAGGCATAAACTTGATATTAATGAAAGCAAAACATAAGCAATACAAAAAATACAAAGAGAGAAAGCAAGAGCATGATCTTGATATGGAAACCAAGATGCCTAAATGCATGGCAAATGCCTCCTTTTATAGGCCAAAATTGGGAACTATTGATTTGATGACTAATTGATAAGTGGGTGGCCAACTTTTGACTTGGTGACAATCCTTATCTTCTCTTGTCTGCCCAAAACGTCATTGATAACGTCAAAATTGGAGCCAGTTGAAAACATAAAAGTTGTAGGCAATTGTCTTAGCTTTCTTGTGTAAACAATTCAACTCATTTGGACTTCTAGAACTCCAAATATGGCCAAAATACCGAACAGTGCTCGGGGTGGAAGACAGATTCGGGCTTCTTTGTTGTTGCTACAATTTGGACTTGATAATGGCCTTTTTAGATCTTGGGCTCCATATGAAAGTTGTAGGCCTATGTCTTACCTTTCCATCCATATAAATTGGACCTAAATCTAAGATCTGTAGCTCCAGATATGACCCAATTACCGAATAGTGTTCTGGTTTGGATTGCACTTACATCTCTTTTCTAAGTTTGACCATCTCTTTGCCCTTGCAATTTAAGTTCTTAAAGTCATCAATCAATCCTTTCATTTATGTGATAGTCCTGCATTTAAAATGAACATTTACCATAAATTAAAGGTATCTTATATTATTAGATATATTATTATAAAACATGTTTTAGTTAAGGAGTTTTTGATACTTCAAGTGCAAAATGATGATATAAAACCATGATAAAAATGCACTTTTAAGTACTAATCACCTATAAAGTCTACCATTTAATATACGTGACCACACTCTCATGCACATGTAGGAATAGAATAAAAAAAAACAAAAGAAGAAGAAAGAAGAGATAATAAACAAAGTTATATACAAGAAAAGTGAAAAGAGAAAATAAAATAAATGATATAATTTGTACAAGAACTTACCTCCCCGGCAACGGCGCCAAAAACTTGACACGACTAAAAGATTGATGTCTTCTCCCAAGTGCAGGAGTGTCAAAGTAATAAATAACCCGGCAAGACTGCGGTCGAACCACAGGGAGGTTAATTGTACAAATTATAAATAACAATAATACAACAACAACAACAACAATAATAATAGTAGTAGTAGTAGTAGTAGTAGTAGTAGTAGTAGTAGTAGTAGTAGTAGTAGTAGTAGTAG
>NW_011502418.1:6149-11522 GCF_000495115.2 Populus euphratica
TAATAATAATATTAATAATAATAATAATAAAGAAAAAGAAGGAGAAAAAGAAAGAAGAAGATGAGAACTTTGAGATGAAATATTAATGTAACGATAAAACAATGATAATAACAAATGTTAAGGTTAGAGGATCCACTAATGGTATGTCAAACAAGTATAGTATAAACTCTTATTATTCAATTGGAAACCACACATAAAGGAGGTTCCAATCAGATTATAGATTGTTAACATGATTACATTAGTCATCTTATTCGATTAATGCTAATACTTGTAAATCTCGTCAAGCATTCATGATTATAACTTATTTTAACAACAAATCAAGTTCCTTTCATAGCTCAGGTGTCGGTTATACCATACAGTATGGGCTATAAAAGTGCCAAGCATTTATTGTACCAAGTGTTATACAACATAAATCAAGATTAGTCATTTAACAAGCAAAGTATTAAAGAGTGAACAAGATAACAAATACAAAACATGTTAGTATCAAACATTAAAGTCCATATTAAGTTTACACTATACTTATTCTTACACCATTAGTGTAACCTTTTCACCTTGACATAATAAACTTAACTAGACATAATGAATGAAAAATAAATAAATAAACAAAATAAGAACATAAATAGGGTAAAAGTTAACTAAGTAAATGAAAGAAAATGAAAGCCATAAACTTGATATTAATGAAAGCAAAGCATAAACATTACAAAAAAAATACAAAGAGAGAAAGCAAGAGCACGATCTTGATCTGGACACCAAGATGCCTAAATGCATGGCAAATGCCTCCTTTTATAGGCCAAAATTAAAAACTATTGATTTGATGACTAATTGATGAGTGGGTGACCAAGTCTTGACTTGGTGACAATCCTTATCTTCTCTTGTCTTCCCAAAACGTCATTGATAACGTCAAAATTGGAGCCACTTAAAAACATAAAATTTGTAGGAAATTGTCTCAGTTTTCTTGTGTAAAATATTCAGCTCATTTCGACTTCTAGAACTCCAGAGATGGCTAAAATACTGAATAGTGCTTGGGCTGAAGGACAGATTCGGACTTCTTTGTTGTTGCTCCAATTTGGACTTGAAAATGGCCTTTTTAGATCTTGGGCTCCTATGAAAGTTGTAGGCCTGTGTCTTACCTTTCCATCCATATAAAGTGGACCTAAATCTGAGATCTACAACTCTAGATATGACCCAATTACCAAATAGTGTTCCGGTTTAGATTGCACCGACATCTCTTTTCTAAGTTTGGCCATCTCTTTGTCCTTTCAATTTCAGTTCTTAAATTCATCAATCAATCCTTTCATTTATGTGATAGGCCTGCATTTAAAATAAACATTTACCACAAATTAAAGGTATCTTATATTATTAGATATATTATTATAAAACATGTTTTAGTTAAGGAGTTATTGATACTTCAAGTGCAAAATGATGATATAAAACCTTGATAAAAATGCACTTTTAAGTACTAATCACATATACTTGAAGAGTATGTTTCAACTGGAGGCAAGTTCATAACTGATTGATAATTTTTGAAAGGTGTTGGCAAGATGCGTACAGCTAAACAAAGAATGATTTTTTAGAAAATCTTGGAAATGCATAGTGTGTTAAGCTCCTTTAATCAAGCGACACCATAATTAGGGGCAGAGTCAAGCTTGATAAACAATGAGAGCAGTAACCGTAAAAGACAGCCTAGGATAAGCACTGCATTCACAGTTGAGTGGAAGGCTAGCACATGAATGAGCTAATGCATCGAAAGAACAAAGAAAGCTTTGGAATGCAAATAAATGCACTTTATGATGATGTATATTAAAAAAAAGGGACCTATATTTTAAATCAGGTAAGGATACATGCATATCATCTAACCTAAAACAAAAAATTGCACAGATTTTTGAATTGTTACAGGAAATCCTCAATGAAATCTAGCAAGATTATAGATAGAAAGAAACATTGAGTCGATATGATAAAGAATCGGTTTAGATCTTAGAATGAGAAAAGAATGAGATGAACCCTACCGGTAGGAAAATCTCAAAGAAAAGAAGAGATTAACCCTGTCATTAAGAGGAGTTTGTAAGTCGATCCTGCAATCAAGAAGCGTCGTTTGTCAGCCTTATCCTGTAAGGACTTCGCCTGCCAGCTCTTTTTGCTAAGTAAGTCACATTTTTCCATTTGGGTAGGTCACCTATCACAATAAGACCATCATTTTTTTCTGGGTAGGTCACCCATCATAATAAGACCATCATCTTCTATTTAGATAGGTCACTCATCATAATAAGACCACTTTTTGTTTCCATCTGGGTAGGTCACCCATAACAAGGAAACCACTTTTCACTATTCATCTGGGTAGGTCATTCATCATAATGAGACCATCATCTTTCATTTGGGTAGCTTACCCATCACAATGATACCATCTTCAATTTGGGTAGGTCACTCATAACAATGAGACCAATTCATATTTTAATCATCTTGCATTTGGGTAGGTTACCCATCACAATGATACCATCATTTTTTTTTCCTTCTGGGTAGGTCACCCATCATAATGAGACCATTATCTTCCATTTAGGTAGGTCACCCATCATAATAAGACAATCTTCCATTTGAGTAGGTCACCTATAACAATGAGACTAATTCACATTTTGTTCATCTTTTATTTAGGTAGGTCGTCCATTATAATGAGACCATCTTTCATCTTCTATCTGGGCAGGTCACCCATCATAATGAGACCATAATTTTTTTATTTGAGTAGATCGCCCATTACAATGAGACCATAATTTTTTTATTTGGGTAGATCAACCATTACAATGAGACCATCATTTTTTTGGATAGGTCACCCATAACAATGACCACTTTCTACTTTTCATTTGGGTAGGTCACTCATCATAATGAGACCATCATCATTTTTCTAGGTATGTCACCCATCATAATAAGACCATCATCTTACATCTAAGTAGGTCAACCGTCATAATGAAATCATCATCTTCCATCTGGGTTGGTCACCCATCATAATGAGACCATGTTTTTTGGGTAGATCACCCATCACAATAAGACCATCATTTTTTCTGGGTAGGTCACCCATTATAATGAGACCACACTCATATTTTTGTATTGGTTCTAGTTAAAGTAGATTGCCAAATGGGATATCAGGTTAACCTAACCACATACAGAGTTTAGCTTTGGTTAAAGGGAATCACCAGATGGGATTTCAGGTTGATCGAGCTACACATCAATTTTTATTTTGGTTAAAGGAGATCGCTAGATGGGATTTCAGGTTACCCCGATCAAAAAGGCAGGTCACCCATAAAAATAGACTAGTGTGAGTATGTGTGGGTAGGTCGCCCCTGAAAATAGACCATAATGAATATGTTTGGGCAGGTCGCCCCTGAAAATAAATTAGCGTGAGTATGTGTAGATAGGTCGCACCTGAAAATAAACCATAATGAGTATGTTTAGGTAGGTCGCCCATGAAAATAGACTAACGAAAGTATGTGTGGATAGGTCACCCCTCAAAATAAACCATAGTGAGTATGTGTGGACAGGTCACCCATGAAAATAGACCACACTGAGTATGTGTGGGTTGATCGCCCCTGAAAATAGACCAATGTAAGAGTGTGGGCAGGTAGCCCTTGAAAATAAACCAATTTTCTTTAAAATGGACAGGTCACCCAAGATAATGAAACCATTTTCTTTTAAAAAGTGAAGTCCTTGGCTGAGTGGATCACTTAGTAAGTGAGAAAGACCTTTTGTTTTCTTTACAAACTTACTATGCAAATATTTAGGAATTTTTGCTTCGTAAGCATTGTAAAGAGGAACATTTGTTGCTACCTAATTTTTTACTCATGTTTTTGATAAATTTTCAAAGAAAATCAAAAATAGAAAAAAAAAACAATGAAAAACCCCAAAAAAAGCATTTTGATATATTTGCATCATTTTTAGCATTTTCAACATCATCTCAGAAGAATTTAAATTTTCAAAGGTATTTTGAACCCGTTCAACTTTTAACACGTTAATTTTACAATCACAGATTTTTTAGTCAACATGATATTGCTCACTTAAAAAATACAAAAATTAGAAAGATCAAAATTACAAAAAAAAAAAAGAAAGGAAAGAAAAGAAAAGGAAAAAAGAAAAGTTGAGGGACCAGTTTGGTACTTAGCAATATTTCTTCAATAAATACCATGCTACAATGAAATAGTAAAGGGAGAAAAATTGACTCAGGGGGAGAAAAATTTAGAGGCATAAGGGTGGAGAAATTTTGAGAAAAAGAAGAAGAAAAACCCTAAACCTCATCCTCTTACACACAGGCCACCCCTTTGCCTTGCCAAAGACAAATCAGAGAACTCCCCCACCCAACAAAAGCTAGTCGGCGACCCCCAGCTTTTACAAAAAAAAATAGAAAGTCATGGTTGATCCCCCATCTCCATTGTTATCTCCCTCACCCAAGGCAACCCCTAACTTTTCTCTTCAACGCTACCTCCCTTCCCTGCACACCGTCCTCCACAAATTTAGTCTCTCTCTTGGCTCTCCCAGAACTAGAGGTCGGCCATTAGCTCTATTGTTCCCCCATTTTCCCCCTCATAGCTCCTCTCTCGGCCATTCTTTTATTTTCCTTCTCTAGCCGCCAACTCGCCAACACCAAAATAAAGGCAGAGTCGTTCCCCTTTGCTCTCCCTACTTGTCGGCCGCCTCTCCATCTTCCCTGATCTTTTTATCTCCATCAACACCAAAGCTTCCTCCAGCAGCAGCCACCACATGGCAACACCCACAAAGCCAACAATCGTTCCCATCTCCACCCGATAAACCCAAGAGCAGCCTGAGACATAGGCACCTGATCTGCCACTTGAGGAAGACAGAAGACAGAGAAAAATCAAACCGGGAGAAAGAGAGAAAATGAAGTGAAACAAATTTGAAAAGGGAGAAGATCCAAGAAGCGGATCTGAAAAAAGAGAGAATTATGTTTTTCTTATTTTGCATGTCATCGCCAATAAGAAAGGGGAGAAAGGAGGAAGTCATGCCAAATCCCCTAGCTTTTCTCATATTTTTCCACGGCGGCTCGTGAACCCACGCACCGCTAGTGGCAATGGCACATAGAGGAGACGCGATGCCATTTCTCCTATAGTCCCTAAGGGCCTCCTATGCAAATCCTGGACTTTTTAGGGACCTTTTTGTAATCTGTACATATTTGAATATGTATTTAAATTTTTGTTAAATGTTTTTTTTAGTTTATGTTATTCCCTAAACATGTAATAGAAAAAACATAATTAAAAAAAGATGTGTGTGTGTGTGTGTGTGTTTGTATTTTTATTTATGTTATTTGAATTATAAAAATTGTAAAAAGAAAAAAAGAAGTTAGTGTTTAATTTGAATATGGTTAAATATCTCAAG
>NW_011502418.1:17574-20880 GCF_000495115.2 Populus euphratica
CTTATCTTCTCTTGTCTGCCCAAAACGTCACTGATAACGTCAAAATTGGAACCACTTGAAAACATGAAAGTTGTAGAAAATTGTCTTAGCTTTTCAGGAAAAAAAAAAAGAAGAGGTCATTTGGACTCCTAGAACTTTAGATATGGGTCAAACACTGAACAGTGTTCGGGCTACAAGATAGATTCGAACTTCTTCGTTGTTGTTACAATTTGGACTTAAAAATTGCCTTTTTGAATCTTGGGCTCCTTTGAAAACCATTTAAGAGGTAGGTCAACTTATGAAGATGGGTTCGGATCAGCTTTATGAAGGTAGATAGGATGTTTCACAGACTGGTGGACTGTTTGTAACTGATAACCAGTGAGCCTAGTCTAAATCAGGTTTTTATCCAGCAGCCAAAAACAATACACATAAACTGACATTCCCATTCTCTTAGCCCATCCATAAGAACCTGTCAATTAAAATGGGGATTGATATTTTGTTGTTGTTCTTTCTATTATGGGTCAAGTAGATTCACTAAATTGTAAAGTATTTTGTACTCTTTTGTGTTTGTCTATTCCAGCAAACTTTTCAAATAAACACCACTGCAGAAGACAATATCATTCATCAAACAGTAATAAAAATATACTTTTAAGTACTAATCAGACAACAATATAATCAAATCTTGGATCTAGAGATCTCAAAATTTTCTTAGTAGCCCTAGCATCTGTGAGGGGTTCTCCATTTCTTCCTATCTGATTGACTATCACCATAATTCTTGTGTGACAATTAGAAATAGTTTTTAAGGACCTCATTTGTAATTATTCAAATTCACCTCATAAAAATTGAAGATGAATCTTCTTGATTCTATCGGTACCTTTATATTTTTGGTAGATAACCTCTCATATTTCTTCAATGTTTATGTGGAAGCAATGATCTCAAATGTGGCTTTATTGAGACTTTGATAAATGATGGTCTTAGTTCTATTGTCTTTTTTCTATTGGCTTTCAAGACTTACTTTTGTATTTTTTGTATAGAATCTCCTGCTTCTTTGGAATCTGGTTTATTCAACCATAATCCACAATCTTTATACACTCTTGTCAACCAAAAAATACCTTCAATCTGATAAATCAATTATCATAATTATCTTAGGTCATCTTCGAGATGAGTATTTGTGCATTTTCTATTTATTTTATTCTTTGAATGACTATATGACCTTTTAGAAGTTGAATTTTGAAAAAACAGACATCACAGATGAATCCAGAATGGTCCAAATAATAGAAAAGCAATATGACTTGGTTGAAAATAGGTTAGAAATAGGTTGAATCGATCAAAAAACCAATTCTACATGTTGGTCGATTAGCTAGAGTTGAACCGAGAATATTCCAAGAATATTCTTCAGTACGTCTTTGATGGCTTGTCTAAACACAACTCAAATATGGTGTGCATGTAGCTTAGTCATCTTCTTTCTTTAGGTGCATGGATTACGCGTGGTTGATACAGGCTGATATTTAGGCGATGCGTATAGGCCATTGTAAACTCCAATCAGGCTGATTTTTGCATCGTTAAGTTCATATTGAAGAACCCTACACCTTGGAATTATTAAAATATATTTTTGATAATTTTAAAATTTTGAATATATCTAAAAATACTCTTATGTTTTTTTATAAATAAGGTTATAATATTAATTGTTGGTGTGAGAGACCAGTAGTAATACCCTTCAAATACTTAGGGAGGATAAAACAAATTGTTTTATTTCATAAATAAACAAGATGCTTATATGTATTGTTAAACTTTGAAACACACACTCTTTTTTTCTTTAGTGATTCTATCTTATATTTCTCATACATAATAACTTAAACTTAATTGTCTATTTATATAAAATTAGAAGTATGAAAAATCAGATTTCAAGTATAAATACATATGGTTAGTGGTTATATGAAGACAGTTGATGACTATGGATGGTGGTTAGAGTTAGTGGTTACCATCCTTAGAAACTAGATTGAGTTTACTGCTCCTCCCAATCACCACTGCAAGTAATGCCACTTATTTCTCTTTTTAGTTTCTTTCTTTATTTCTTTTATTCTTTTTTAATCGAGCTTAAAATTTTGTTTGATGTTGTATTACATTTTGAATCTGCCACTTATTTCCCAACCAAAAACTCATCACCAACAAGTTCTAACTCCAAGAAAAAGAAAAAAGAAAAACCAGATCTATGTTCCTTGATTTAAATATTTTTGGAATTTACAGGAGTGGAGGGCTATAAATTAATTTAAATATTTTTTAGATTAAAAAATGTTATCTTGTCGAACTTTATTCATTAATGTTCATGTTTTAGTTTCCCCTGGCTATTTTCGCGCTCCGCCATAGTCATAAGTTTTTTTACAGAAAAAATTCTGGATATAAAAGTTATTTAGATTTTTTTAATATAAAAGAATTTAAAGTATAAATTAAAACATTTATACATGTATTTAATTAAATAAATCAACTATAATCTATGTAAATAAATAAATAAAATAATTAATTATAACTAAAAAATAAATTACAAAAATTAAGAGATGAGTGCAAATCAAGATATTTGATTTTATAAAATAAAATATTTACTTATGTGTGTCTACTTAATTTGTTTATTACAATAAATAAATGATAACAAAAAATACATATGAAATAATTGATTGAATATGGCAAAAGGAAAAAAAAATACAAGGCCAAACATATTATAAATATTATTTCAAAATAAATAAATAAAATTTATAAAATACATCTCATCTATATAAAATATAAAAAACTTTTTAAAAAATCAAATACAGACAAACATTTTTTAAAATAAGATCTCTATTCAGAAATGGCATGGAAAACATATAAACTGCGTAATTAAAGTGAAATAAACTATTATAGATAAAATTAAAAAGAACCATAAAACTAATATTTAAAAAAAAATAATAATGTAGAATGATAAATTGTAAATGTAAATGGAAAAAAAATTACTGCACTATATTAAATTTTTAAATTCATGATCTGTATCATTAGATCAGAAATATCATGAATTTTTTTAAAAAAAACACGAAACATAATCTTTAACCAATCATATACTAAATGATAAAATTAAAAAAATAATTATATAAAAAATTATAATTAAAAAAAATAAAAATAAATTAAATAACATCAAAAAATTTTAAATTAGAAGGTTAAATTTTAAAGTAAAAATATCACATTTCTTAAATAATTTTCTATGATATGATGTGCTATACCCTGAAATGATTTACCACAATGAGAGACAGTGACCAGCTAAGAAAGGTCCAACTTGCAATGCTTTGTTTGGTTTAGGAA
>NW_011502446.1:0-20495 GCF_000495115.2 Populus euphratica
TTTGTGTATGGTTTCCAATTGAATAATAAGAGTTTATACTATACTTGTTTGACATACCATTAATGGATCCTCTAACCTTAACATTTGTTATTATTATTGTTTAATCCTTACATTAATATTCCATCTCAAAGTTCTCATCTTCTTCTCCATTTCTTTCTTTATTATTATTATTATTATTATTATTATTATTGCTATTATTACTTGTTGCGATGTCGTGGTCGCACAAATTAATTACCCTAACTTAAAACACAACACACAAGATAGTATAGAGCAAGCAAGGGGTCGATCCCACAAGAAAGATTTAGTTCAGATTTTTATGCTATACGTTATGCAATTAGGGGGTTTTGATTTGTGATGATCTAAACTATGGAAGAAATTAAGCTAGCAAACAAAATCAATTGAAATCGAAATTTATCAAGAAAACAAACCTGGGTTGCAAGCACACATCCACCAATGGAAATTAGAACCGATCCTTGAAACAAAATTACAATTTATATTCTGAATTTTTATCTTTTCTTAATGTTGGTTAATTAACGGATCCGTTGTATAACTAACCCTAACCAACAAACAATCACAATGTCCGCATTAATGATTTAGTTCAATGACAGCCCTAAAAACTAGATATTTGAGTGTTCTCCCTAAGTTTAATAATGTAGTTCCGCCACAATTATCAAGCTTAGTTGCTTCATAAGTTCATACATCACAACTCCGGTTTTGATACCAAACTTAGCAATAAATTGTTCACAATAATAACTTAGAGTTTCGCTTTAGCTATTGTCAACAACAATCATAGAAAATATGCATAGGAAAACAACCATACTTATTCATAATATAAACTGAAATAAAAGGAAGAATAAATCTCACGGTTCTTGAAATCCGAAGGTTTGTTGTGTCCTTGCAACCAAGAAAAGAGCTTAGCCTTGCATAACCATTGAACAACTACTCTTAAAGAATGAAGAGAGCATGATTTTTTTGGGTTTGTAGAGGAGAGAATTTGTGTTTCTTCACTTCTGGCTACTGCCCCCTTTCTCTCCTCTCTCTCTTTCTTTTTATATGCTAAGAAACCCTAGTTCCTAATTTACAAAGTAGTCCTCCCTTAAGTTGACAATTGACATTTAAGTACTTCAATAACTATTTTCCCTAAAAAAGAGAAATAGCCTTGCATGAAATCTTCAAACTCTGACTTAGAGGAGCTAAATTGCTGAATAAAAACTTGGATGACATCGTTTTTCCCTAGAAGCTTCGAAACGTAATTTGGACTCATTTCTTCACGAAACCTAATTGCTGGCAGAATTCAGTTGTCATCTTTGAGAAATCATATCTCCCTCATCTGACATCGTTTTTGGATGACATATGGAGCGTTTATAGAAATTTGAGTTAGGAATCCAACACAATTGAGTTTGCATAAATTGGACGTCTATAGCTCTAGATATTGAATTTTGAATAGACAAAGGTCAACAGTGGCAGAATGCGAGATTTGACTTTGAAGGATGTGATTTCCATGATCTTCCTCTTTTTATTTTTCTTGCATTACATTTCCAGAAAGGTATGGATGTTAGCTTTTTAGTGCCACTAGAATCACTTCATTTTGATCTCTAGAACTCACGCTCTGCACAAAACATTGACTGAACGTCAAATCTGCCAATTATCTCCAATTTACTCCTTTTTGCATTTTTCATCCAAAAGTGCCTTCAAAACATAAAACAAAGAATATCAAGGCATTTTACATATAAAACATGGACAAAACATTAGGTAACTATAGGTGAAACTATCGAATAATATGGTTACATCATTATTATTGTTGTTGTTGTTGTTGTTGTTACTATTGTTGTTGTTTATAATTGTTGTTTATAATTTGTACAATTAACCTCCCTGTGGTTCGACCCCGGTCTTGCCGGGTTATTTATTACTTCGACACTCTTGCACTTGGGAGAAGACATCAATCTTTTAGTCGTGTCAACTTTTTGGCGCCGTTGTCGGGGAGGTAAGTTGTTGTACAAATTATAGTATTTATTTTATTTTCTCTTTTCACTTTTCTTGTATATAACTTTGTTTCTTTGTTCTCCTTCTTTTGTTCTTCTTCTTCCTTTTATTCTATTCCTACACGTGCATGAGAGTGTGGTCACGTACATCAAGTGGTAGACTTTGTAGGGTATCCTCATCATTTTTAGAAAATATGGCCGAAGAAGATAATCAATCACTTCATAATGAGAATAATGAGAATAACCGTGCTAGAAAACTTAGAAACCACATAAATCCCACAAGAACAAGTGCACAATCATGCATAGTTTTCCCTCCTCATGCATCTCATTTCAATTTTAACCTAGGCATTATTCAACTTTTACCTTCTTTTCATGGCTTAGATTTAGAAAATTCATACTTGCATTTAAGGGAATTTGAGGAGGTTTGTAACACATATAATGATTCAAATTCTAGCATGAACACCATCAGATTAAAGCTTTTTCCTTTAGCATGAACACAATAATTTAAATTGTAGCATGAACACCATCAGATTAAAGCTTTTTCCTTTTTCATTAAAAGATAAAGCTAAAACATGGCTACAAAATTTGTGACCAAGATCCATTCATGCTTGGGATGAAATGCAACAACAGTTTTTAAAGAAGTTTTTTCCATCTCATAGAACAAACTCTTTCAAAAGATAAATCACCACTTTCACTTAAAAACCAGGAGAAACATTTTACTAATGTTAGGATAGGTATCGAGACTTGCTTAGTACTTACCCTCATCATGGTTTTGAAACATGGAGATTGGTTTCACATTTTTATGAAGGGTTAACACCTAGAGATAGGTAAATGGTTGAATTGATGTGCAATGGAACTTTTGAAGATAAAGACCCTGATGAAGCAATGGAGTACTTAGACTTGTTAGCTGAAAATGCTCAAAATTGGGACACCGCGGTTACTTATGAGGCACCGAGTAAAACTCAACCTCATACATCTAGTGGAGGGATGTACAACCTTAGGGAAGATCATGACCTCCAAGCCAAGTTTGCATCTTTAGATAGAAAAGTCGAGGCACTAGAATTGAAAAAAAATGGTCAATTAAAATCTGTTGAAAACATTGTGTGTCAAATCTCTGAAAAAAATGAACACTCAACCAACGATTGTCCATCCTTGCCTTGTTTTAAGGAATGTATCCATGAACAAGCCCAAGCTTTAAATAGTTTCCAAAGGGCCAACCACAACCCATACTCCTAAACATATAACCCTCGTTGGAGAAATCACCCAAAATTCAGTTGGAAGAGTGATAACAACAATGCACAAACTTCACAACCATCATTTCAAGCACACCACAATTTTCAAAATTCTCATGGATATGCAACTCCTTATGCTCCACCTCCTAGAAGAAATCTTGAGGAAACATTGCATGCATTCATTGAAAAGCAAGAGACAATCAATACTCAACTTGCTCAGAACATGACAGATTTTAAAGATACTCTTGCAAAATTAACATCTGCTCTCAGTTTCCAAGAGAAAGGTAAGTTTCCATCTCAACCACAACAAAATACCAAGGGGCAATACAATGCAAATGCAAGTAGTTCCAGAAGCCAACACATGGATCAAGTCAAATCAGTCACTACTCTGCGCAGTGGTAAGGCTATTAAAAAACCCTCTCTTAAACCTTATGAGAAAGATGATGAGTCAATCTCTGAGGATAAGGAAGGGGTTGAATCTGAAAATTGCAAAGAAAAGACTGATTCTCCGCTAGCACTTTCATTTCCTCAAGTCATGACTAAACAAAGGAAAGTCAATCACTTTCAAATAGGTAAGAATCAATATACCTTTGCTGGATGCTATTAAACAGGTTCCTTCCTATGCTAAATTTTTAAAAGATCTATGCACTGTGAAGAGGAAACTGAATGTGAAAAAGAAAGCCTTTTTAGCAGAACAAGTAATTGCTATTCTTCAGAACAATAATGCTTTGAAATATAAAGACCCTGGTAGTCCTACGATTTCTTGCTTTATTGGAGAACATAAAATTGAAAGAGCTTTACTTGATCTTGGAGCTAGTGTGAATTTACTTCCATATTCAGTTTTTCAAAATCTCAATCTAGGTGAGTTAAAACCAACTTCTATATCTCTTTTACTTGCCGATAGATATGTAAAAGTGCCTAGAGGAATAATTGAAGATGTGTTAGTACTAGTCGATAAATTCATTTATCTTATGGATTTTATTGTCTTGGACACACAACCTGTTGAAGCATGTAATTCATTTCCTGTTATTTTAGGACGTTCGTTTCTTGCAACTTCTAACGCATTGATTAATTGTAGGAATGGACTGATGAAGCTATCATTTGGAAACATGACATTGGAGATGAATATTTTCAACATTTGCAAACAACCTGGAGAAGATAATGATTTAAAAGAAGTAGATCATATTGACGAATTAGTTTGTGATCAACTTGAATCTACTTTACGTAAAAATGAGTTGGATGAATCTGAAGATTTGCAAATAATTTATTTTGAGGAAGAAATCATGGATGAAAAAAGCACTGAAAATGTTGATGTGAATCTTTTGTCAACAATGATAACAAATTCGATATCTGACATCACACCAATCGATGATTACTTTCCTAATGAATCCTTACTTTCTCTTAGTCCAATGCCTTGGTATGATAAAAATATCAATTTTCTTGCTTTAGGAGATTTGCCAGCTGATTGGAGTACCCAAGACAAAGAAAAATTTTTGAACGAAGTGAAGAACTTTTATTGTGATGACCCTAACTTATTCAAATATTATCCTAGTCAAATATTTCAAAGATTCATTCCCGACAATGAGGTAAGTAGTGTTATTAAATTTTGTCATTCTGAAGCATGTGGAAGTTATTTCTCATCAAAAAAGACAGCTGCAAAAATCTTTCAAAATGGATTTTATTGGCCCACCATGTTCAAGGACACACATGCATTCTGCAAAACTTGTGAAAATTGTCAAAAAGTTGACACTGGTAAAAAAGTTTTGTTTTATAATTCTCAACTCTATTCATTCCCTAGAGAGCTAAGATCAAGATGCAACAATCCTTATTGGGCCTGTGATATTGAGAATTCAATGAATGACAATGTTTTTAAGGAAAATGGACATCGTTTGAAAGCTTACTTTGATAATTTTCCTAGTGAAAATGAATCAACTGGTTTGAATGATCTTGTAGATAAACGTTGATTATTTTGTTTTTCTTACATTGTTTTTGTGTTTCTTTTTGAGTGATTTTTGCTAGTTTCTCTCACCCCAGTCAAATGGCGGACAATGGTACTCCATGACTTAAGTCGGTTCTTTCAGTTTCTCACAATAACCGATATTTGTGTATATATTTGTGCAATTCTTTGAATCTTTCTTCCAATTCTCATTTGAAAATGGACACTAATCATGAAAAATTGAAAAAGTATTTTCCCGCTCTACCTCAGAATGCAATTACAAAAATTTACCGTGCTAGATGTGCAAGATTGAGATTGTTAATGAATCATGGAATTCCTGAAGATATTCGCTGGTTGATTGAAGCAAAGGTCTGATTATCAGGTGAGTCCTCTAACTCCTTCATTTCACACATACCTGGAACAAGTAAAAGCACTTTTGTAAAGAAACATCGTGCAAAATGACTGAAAGTTTGTCATCGATGTGCTAGATGGACTTGTAATACAGAATGTCGTTCTTTAGGAATGATATCTTTAAACCGTGAAGATAAAATACAATTTATTAAGGATGGCCTGAGTAAGGAGTCTTTAGATAATCTTCTATTGACTCTTGAGACGTATCCTAGTGAAGATGTGCATCGTGCAATTCATGATTTATGGCCACTATTGCATCGTGTAATTCATGATTTATGGCCACTATTTCATAAAGAACATGATCGACTTAGTCTTGGTAATCTGACTAAAAAAGACCCTGTTTGCCAGTTTTTAAGAAAACTGGATGGGAAGCCTATCCCTGATCCATAGAGGGCGTTTAAGCCGTTCTTAGACGTAAAACCAAAAGAAGATATGAGCCAGAATCACAACTACCTGTACATACACATGCTTTTTCAAAAATAAATAAATAAATAAATAAAGAGAGAGAGAGAGAGTGTGTGTGAGACTCTAACTGGCTTACATATAGGTGGTATGATTGCCTTTCTAATTTCTCATCTATAAAATTCTCTCTTCCTTCCTTTCATTTCTACTCAACCCATACATTCAACAAATACAAAAGTGTGTAGAAATGGCAAGTTCCTCAGGTCATCATATAAGAAATATTTATGTTTTTAGTGGATCTAGTCCTGGGAAAGAAAAGGAGTTTTTAGAATCAGCAAATCATCTTGGTCAGGTGCTAGCATCAGCAAATCATCTTGGTCAACTGCTAGCTGAGAGAACGATTCATTTAATGTATGAGGGAGGTAGTCTTGGGTTAATGGGAGGTATGTCAATAGCTGGATTTTTAGGAGGTAGTCAAGTTTTGGGAGTTGTCCCTGAAACTTTGGCACAAGGGGACATCATTGGAAAAACTATTGGAGAGGAACTTCAGGTCTCTACAATGTCAGCTCGAATGAATGCAATGTTTAACCATGCTGATGCCTTCATTGCTTTACTAGGTGGTCTAGGCACATTGGAAGAGATCTTTCATATTTCCTCTTGGACCCAACTGCACATTCACCATAAACTCATAGGTTTGTTAAATGCTAATGGTTATTATGATAAGTTGTTGTCTTTTCTTGATCATGATGTGGAACAGGAATTTCTAACATCTTCTGCGCGACAAATCATAATCTCTGCTGCTACTATTGAACAATTGATTGACCAACTACAATCTTTCATTCCTGTAATTGATCCTTCCATGGGTCGCATAAATTGGTCAACTAAGAAAAGCCGTAAAAAGCTTAGATTGGATTTGAGCCTTCATTTGTGAATCTTTGTGTCTTTTGGTTTTATTATTGTGTTTTGTTGTTACTTCTATTTGTTTCAAGTTTGTCAATGTTCGTTATTTCAGGTGATAATGATTGTCACCAAGTGGCTCTAATTTTGACGTTATCAATGACGTTTTGGGCAGACAAGAGAAGATAATGATTGTCACCAAGTCAAGAGTTGGCCACCCACTCATCAATTAGTCATCAAATCAATAGTTCCCAATTTTGGCCTATAAAAGGAGACATTTGTCATGCATTTAGGCATCTTGGTCTCCAGATCAAGATCATGCTTTTGCTTTCTCTCTTTGTATTTTTTTGTATTGCTTATGCTTTGCTTTCATTAATATTAAGTTTATGCCTTTCATTTCCTTTTCTTTACTTAGTTAACTTTTATCTTGTTTATGTTCTTGTTTTGTTTATTTATTTTTCTTTCTTTTATTATGTTTAGCTAAGTTTATTATGTCAAGGTGAAAAGGTTACACTAACGGTGTAAGAATAAGTATAGTGTAAACTTAATATGGACTTTAATGTTTGATACTAACATGTTTTGGATTTGTTATCTTGTTCACTCTTTAATACTTTGCTTGTTAAATGACTAATCTTGATTTATGTTGTATAACACTTGGTACAACAAATGCTTGACACTTTCATAGCCCATGCTGTATGGTATAACCGGAACCTAAGCTATAAAAGGAACTTGATTTGTTGTTAACATAAGTTATAATCATGAATGCTTGACGAGATTTACAAGTAGTAGCATTAATCGAATAAGATGACTAATGTAATCATGTTAACAATCTATAATCGGATTGGAACCTCCTTTGTGTGTGGTTTCCAATTGAATAATAAGAGTTTGTACTATACTTGTTTGACATACCATTAGTGGATCCTCTAACCTTGACATTTGTTATTATTATTGTTTAATCCTTATATTAATATTCCATCTCAAAGTTCTCATCTTCTTCTTGTTCTTCTCCATTTCTTTCTTTATTATTATTATTATTATTATTATTATTATTATTATTGTTATTAATTTAAAAACACCATGCATCTTTAACCCATGTAACGAGCTTTCGGCTAATGACTCCCAGACCAGTTGGTCTTAGGGCATTACGTGTTGAGACACCCCTACGAGTTTAGTAACTCGGGTTGCAGATATTGATATATAGATAGTGCAATGTTTGATTCCCTTAAGCTTTTCTCCTTAACCCATGTAACAAGTGTTGGGCCAATAGCTTCCAAGTCAGTTGACTTTAGGGTATTAAGTGTTAAAACACCCCTTCGGGTTTAATTGCTTAGGTTAGGGAGGCTACGAAACCAAACTTATCTACATTTTTTTTATTATTATTATTTTCTTTTTTTAATTATATACAATCCCTTTCCCTTAGTTGTTACCTTTAACAAAAGAACATAAATAATGTAATAATCCAATGTGCAACCCACAATCATATGTTAAAGTGTGTGTGTGTAAAATTAAGGTTTAAGAATACATGTTAAATGAGTATATGAGCAGAATTAAGTGATAATAATGCGAGAGTTAGTAAATCTAAATATTTCAAGAAGTATTATAATAGACCTTGTTAAGAATGGTTACTAAGATACGTCTCAAGAGTCATAAAAGTTCTCCTTACTCTGCCATCATAGTAACAACAATTTTGCACATGCTTTATGAAATAGAAAACACAGTTTTTTTTTTTTAGCTACTACCCTCTCCCCCTAACTAAAACGAGATATTGTCCTCAATGTTTATTTATTTACTTTTGAAAAAGCATGTATATGTACAGGTAGTTGTGATTGTGGCTCACATTTTCCCTTGGTTTTACGTCCAAGAACGGCTTAAACGCCCTCTATGGGTCGGGGATAGGCTTCCCATCCAGTTTTCTGAAAAATTGGCAAACAGGGTCTTTTTTAGTCAGATTCCCAAGACTAAGTCGATCATGTTCTTTATGAAATAGTGGCCATAAATCATGAATTGTATGATGCACATCTCCACTAGAATGCGTCTCAAGAGTCAATAGAAGATTATCTAAAGACTCCTTACTCAGGCCATCCTTAATGAATTGTATTTTATCTTCACGGTTTATAGATACCATTCCTAAAGAACGACATTGTGTATTACAAGTCCATTTAGCACATCGATGATAGACTTTCAATCGTTTTGCACGACGTTTCTTTGCAAAAGTGCTTTTACCTGTTCCAGGCATGTGTGAAATGAAGGAGTTAGAGGACTCACCTGATAATCGGACCTTTGCTTCAATTAACCAGCGAATATCTTGAGGAATTCCATGATTCATTAACAATCTCAATTTTGCACATCTAGCATTGTAAATTTTTATAATCGCATTCTGAGGCAAAGCGGAAAATACTTTTTCAATTTTTTAAGATTAGTGTCCATTTTAAGATGAGAATTGGAAGAGAGATTCAAAGAATTGCACAAATATATACACAGATATCAGTTATTGTGGGAAACTGAAAGAACTGACTTAATTCACGGAGTACCGTTATTTGCCATTTGACTAGGGTGAGAGAAACTAGCAAAAATCACTCAAAAAGAAACACAAAAACAATGTGAGAAAAACAAAATAATCAACCTTTATCTACAAGATCATTCAAACCAGTTGATTCATTTTCACTAGGAAAATTATCAAAGTAAACTTTCAAACGATGTCCATTTTCCTTAAAAACATTGTCATTCATTGAATTCTCAATATCAAAGGCTCCATAAGGATTGCTCCATCTTGATCTTAGCTCTCTAGGGAATGCATAGAGTTAAGAATTATAAAACAAAACTTTTTGACCAGTATCAACTTTTTGACAATTTTCACAAGTTTTGCAGAATACATGCGTGTCCTTGAACATGGTTGGCCAATAAAATCTATTTTGAAAGATTTTTGTAGCTGTCTTTTTTTACGAGAAATAACTTCCACATGCTTCAGAATGACACAGTTTAATGACACTACTTACCTCATTGTCGGGAATGAATCTTTGAAATATTTGATCAGGACAATATTTGAATAAGTTAGGGTCATCACAATAAAAGTTCTTCACTTCGTTCAAAAACTTTTCTTTTTCTTGGGTACTCCAATCAGCTGGCAAATCTCCTAAAGCAAGAAAATTGATATTTTTATCATACCAAGGCATTGGACTAAGAGAAAGTAAGGATTCGTTAGGAAAGTAATCATCAATTGGTGTGATGTCAGATGTCGAATTTGTTGTCACTGTTGACAAAAGATTCGCATCAATATTTTCGGTGCTTTTTTTCATCCGTGAGTTCTTCCTCAGAATAAATCATTTGCAAATCTTCAGATTCCTCCAACTCATTTTTACTTAAAGTAGATTCAAGTTGATCAGAAACTAATTCATCAATATGATCTACTTCTTGTAAATCATTATCATCTCCAGGTTGCTTGCAAATGTTGAAAATATTCATCTCCAATGTCATGTTTCCAAATGATAGCTTCATCAGTCCATTCCTACAATTAATCAATGCGTTAGAAGTTGCAAGAAATGGACGTCCTAAAATAACAGGAAATGAATTACATGCTTCAACAGGTTCTGTGTCCAAGATAAAAAAATCCACAAGATAAATGAATTTATCGACTTGTACTAACACATTTTTTACTATTCCTCTAGGCACTTTTACAGATCTATCGGCAAGTAAAAGAGTTATAGAAGTTGGTTTTAACTCACCTAGATTGAGACTTTGGAAAACTGAATATGGAAATAAATTCACATTGGCTCCAAGATCAAGTAAGGCTTTTTCAATTTTATGTTCTCCAATAAAGCAAGAAATTGTAGGACAACCAGGGTCTTTATATTTTGAAAGCATTATTGTTTTGAAGAATAACACTTACTTATTCAGCTAAAAAGGCTTTCTTTTTCACATTCAGTTTCCTCTTCATAATGCATAGATCTTTCAAAAATTTAGCATAGGAAGGAACCTGTTTAATAGCATCTAACAAAGGTATATTGATTCTTACCTGTTTGAAAGTTTCAAAGATTTCAGAGTTGTGATTGACTTTCCTTTGTTTGGTCATGGCTTGAGGAAATGGAAGTACTGGCGGGGAATCAGTCGTTTCTTGGCAATTTTCAGATTCAACCCCTTCCTTACCCTCAGAGATTGACTCATCATCTTTCTCACAAGGTTCAAGAGTGGGTTTTTTAATAACCTTACCACTGCGAAGAGTAGTGACTGATTTGACTTAATCCATATGTTGGCTTCTGGAAATACTTGCATTTGCATTGTATTGCCCCTTGGGATTTTGTTGTGGTTGAGATGAAAACTTACCGTTCTCTTGAAAAGTGAGAGCAGATGTTAATTTTGCAAGAGTATCTTTAAAATCTGTCATGTTTTGAGCAAGTTCAGTATTGATTGTCTCTTGCTTTTCAATGAATGCATGCAATGTTTCCTCAAGATTTCTTCAAGAAGGTGGATTATAAGGAGGTGCATATCCATGAGAATTTTGGAAATTGTGGTATGCTTGAAACGGTGGTTGTGAAGTTTGTACATTGTTATTATCACTCTTCCAACTGAAATTTCGGTGATTTCTCCAACCAGAATTGTATGTTTGCGAGGATGGGTTATGGTTGGCCCTTTGGAAACTGTTTAAAGCATGGGCTTGTTCAGGGAGACTTTCGTTAAAAGAAGGCAAGGTTGGACAGTTATTGGTTGAGTGTTCATTTGTTTCACATATTTGACATGTAATGTTTTCAACAGAATTTAATTGACCACTCTTTTTCAATTCTAGTGCCTCGACTTTTCTAGCTAAAGATTGGCTTGGAGGTCATGATCTTCCCTAAGGTTGTACATACCTTCAGTAGATGTATGAGGTTGAGTTTTATTCGGTGCCTCATAAGTACCCGTGGTGTCCCAATTTTGATCATTTTCAGCTAACAAGTCTAAGTACTCCATTGCTTCATCAGGGTCTTTATTTTTAAAAGTTTCATTGCACATCAATTCAACCATTTGCCTATCTCTAGGTCTTAACCCTTCATAAAAATGTGAAATCAATCTCCATGTTTCAAAACCATGATAAGGGCAAGTAGTAAGCAAGTCTCGATACCTATCCCAACATTGGTAAAATGTTTCTCCTGGTTTTTGCGTGAAAGTGGTGATTTGTTTTTTGAAAGAGTTTGTTCTATGAGATGGGAAAAACTTCTTTAAAAACTGTTCTTGCATTTCATCCCAAGCACGAATGGATCCTGGTCTCAAATTTTGTAGCCATGTTTTAGCTTTATCTTTTAATGAAAAAGGAAAAAGCTTTAATATGATGGTGTTCATGCTATAATTTAAATTATTATATGCGTTGCAGACCTCCTCAAATTCCCTTAAATGCAAGTATGGATTTTCTAAATCTAAGTCATGAAAAGAAGGTAAAAGTTGAATAATACCTAGTTTAAAATTAAAATGAGATGCATCAGGAGGAAAAACTATGCATGATGGTGCACTTGTTCTTGTGGGATTCATGTGGTCTCTAAGTGTTCAAGCACGGTTATTCTCATTATTCTCATTATGAAGTGATTGATTATCTTCTTCGGCCATATTTTCTAAAATTGATAAGGATACCTTACAAAGTCTACCACTTGATAAACACTTGTTCTTATGTTAACAACAAATCAAGTTCCTTTCATAGTTCAGGTGTCGGTTATACCATACAGTATGGGCTATGAAAGTGTCAAGCATTTGTTGTACCAAGTGTTATACAACATAAATCAAGATTAGTCATTTAACAAGAAAAGTATTAAAGAGTGAACAAGATAACAAATATAAAACATGTTAGTATCAAACATTAAAGTCCATATTAAGTTTACAATATACATATTCTTACACCATTAGTGTAACCTTTTCACCTTGACATAATTAACTTAGCTAGACATAATGAAAGAAAGAAAAATAAACAAACAAAATAAGAACATAAAAAAATAAGATAAAAGTTAACTAAGTAAATGAAAGGAAATGAAAGGCATAAACTTGATATTAATGAAAGCAAAGCATAAACATTACAAAAAATACAAAGAGAGAAAGCAAGAGCATGATCTTGATCTGGACACCAAGATGCCTAAATGCATGGCAAATGCCTCCTTTTATAGGCCAAAATTGGGAACTATTGATTTCATGACTAATTGATGAGTGGGTGGCCAACTCTTGACTTGGTGACAATCCTTATCTTCTCTTGTTTGCCCAAAACGTCATTGATAACGTCAAAATTGGAGCCACTCAAAACATGAAAGTTTTAGGCAATTGTCTCAGCTTTTTTTTGTAAAAAATTCAGCTCATTTCGACTTCTAGAACTCCAGATATGGCCAAAATACTGAATAGTGCTCAGGCTGGAAGACAGATTCGAGCTTCTTTGTTGTTGCAACAATTTGGACTTGAAAATAGCCTTTTTAGATCTTGGGATCCATATGAAAGTTGTAGGTATATGTCTTACCTTTCCATCTGTATAAAGTAGACCTAAATCTCAGATCTATAGCTCCAGATATGACCCAATTACCGAACAGTGTTCCGGTTTGGATTGCACCGACATCTCTTTTCTAATTTTGGCCATCTCTTTATCCTTTCAATTTCAGCTCTTAAATTCATCAATCAATCCTTTCATTTATGTGATAGGCCTGCATTTAAAATGAATATTTATCACAAATTAAAGGTATCTTATATTATTAGATATATTATTATAAAACATGTTTTAGTTAAGGAGTTATTGATACTTCAAGTGCAAAATGATGATATAAAACCTTGATAAAAATGCACTTTTAAGTACTAATCAGCTTTCTCTCTTTGTATTTTTTTGTAATGTTTATGCTTTGCTTTCCTTAATATTAAGTTTATGCCTTTCATTTCCTTTCATTTACTTAGTTAACTTTTATCTTATTTATGTTCTTATTTTGTTTATTTATTTTTCTTTCTTTCATTATGTCTAGCTAAATTTTATTATGTCAAGGTGAAAAGATTACACTAATGGTGTAAGAATAAGTATAGTATTACACTAATGGTGTAAGAATAAGTATAGTGTAAACTTAATATGGACTTTAATGTTTGATACTACCATGTTTTGTATTTGTTATCTTGTTCACTCTTTAATACTTTGCTCGTTAAATGACTAATCTTGATTTATGTTGTATAACACTTGGTATAACAAATGCTTGGCACTTTCATAGCCCATACGGTATGGTATAACCGACACCTGAGCTATGAAAGGAACTTGATTTGTTGTTAACATAAGTTATAATCATGAATGCTTGACGCGATTTACAAGTATTAGCATTAATCGAATAAAATGACTAATGTAATCATGTTAACAATCTATAATCTGATTGGAACCTCCTTTGTGTGTGGTTTCCAATTCTTTGTGTATGGTTTCCAATTGAATAATAAGAGTTTATACTATACTTGTTTGACATACCATTAGTGGATCCTCTAACCTTGACATTTATTATTATCATTGTTTAATCGTTACATTAATATTCCATCTCAAAGTACTCATCTTCTTCTCCTTCTTCTCCTTTTTTTTATTATTATTGTTATTGTTATTGTTATTACTATTATTGTTGTTGTTGTTGTTGTAGTTATTGTTATTATTGTCATTTATAATTTGTACAATTAACCTCCTGCATTGATTAATTGTAGGAATAATTGGAAGATCTTGCCGGGTTATTTATTACTTCGACACTCCTGCACTTGGGAGAAGACATCAATCTTTTAGTCATGTCAAGAAGCCAATTAATTTAGTAATGGAATAAATGCCTGATTTAGGCTAGAGAAACCATTGATATGTCCTTAAATTGTGCTAATTATAATGATTTGCAAGGTTAAAGGTAAAATAAGAAATTAATTGTTTAGTACTTGATGTAATAAATATATAAAAGAGATAATAGTAAATAATAATTGTGTATAAAACTGATTGTATTTTCAAGTACTTCATAACATCGTGCCAAGTAATAGATCATTTATTTGGATTTTGTTTTTGTTTAACCAAATGATGTAAATGGAAGAAATAAATATTTTTCTTTGTAATGTAATTTTACATCCAAATTTTTTTTATATATATCTAAATATAATATGTATACTTAGAATGTTGTGTACAACAATTAGGGTTGTTACACGAGGTGTAACAAAACTAGTTACCCGATAATAAGGCTAATGCTCGATAATGGGTGGTGGAATTAGATTACTTAGTAATAAGGCTAGTTCATGGTAATAGGTGATAAAACTAGATTACCTGGTATAAGGCTAGTGTCCAGTTCCATAATGGAACTAGATAACTTGGTAATATGGCTAGTGTCCGATGGAACTAGATGACCTAGTAATGGGTCTAGTGCTCGATAACAAGCGAGGGAACTAGATTTATCAGTAATAAGGCTAGTACCCGGTAATGGATGATGAAACTAGATTAATTGGTAATGGGCTAGTGGTAACAATTTGTCTAACTACTAGGATATTGAGCCTATCTTATAATGTAAAGTATATGCATGAATTATATATAGGTAGGAAATGATAAGCTTATAATTGTTATCAAAATCCATCTAATGAGTTGAATGCTCATGAATAAATTTTAATTCTGATATGGATGAATTACATTCTAATATAAAAAAATAATTTATTTGTAGGTTTCACTCACACTAGAACCTTAAACCAATATCAATATTACTATTTTGTGATATAAATATTGAAAATTATTGATATTAAATTAATTTGTATACCATTCTTGATTTATGTTGACCTAGAGCAAGGTCTAGGATGATTAGATTATAATTTTAGTAGTGAATTGAAATATTGATGAAGATATATATAACTAGGTAAAGTCCAAGTATAAAGAAAACTTCACTGGAATTTCAGTAAAGTGTATCCAAATGGCTGGAGTTGTTATATAAAGTGATTAATAAGTTATTTGAGTGACCAATTAACAACAATAACAACATGTAATAGAGCAAGGTGTATTTGAATTTAACTGTGTTGACAGATTAATTATTGGATAACATGTAATAGAGCAAGGTGTATTTGAATTTAACTATGTTGACAGATTAATTATTGGATATCAAATTAACCTTACCGACAAAGTTTAATGGAAAAAAAAAATGATTTGAGCACATCATGCAACTATAAAAGTAATGGAAGATTATGGGATAAATTATAAATAATAAAATTGGACATGAAATAATTGAAATGAATAATGTATCAAATAAATTTCTTAAAAAAAAAGGGTGTTAAATTAACTAAAATACGATGTATCATAGATGTAATAAATTATAGAGAAGTAAAAACGCAACATGAATTAAATATGTTTTAATTAAATAACAATGTAAATTAGATATGATAACACAATAAGTTATGATATATATTCAAAGTGGTTAAGAGATGAAAAGATAATATGATTTATATGTGTTGAAGAAATAAACTATGGGGTATATTCTATGAGTTGTGAAATAATAATAGTAATATAAATGGAATATATTTATGATGTGGAAATAGTTATGAAATAACCTCGATGAAAAAGGAATATTGTATGAAAGTGTTTGAATGAGACCAATCAATTTTAAAGTTGTAAGAAATAAATCATATAGTGATAAGTTAAACTGGATTACTAATGAAAGAAATATCATGATGCATGTGATAAATAAAATAATGGGAATAAAATTTGTCAGTGAATAATGAAAAATATAAAAAGTTGGAAATTGATATAAGATCAACGTTTTTAAAGAGAAATTCAAGAATTTGGTTTTGATCATATAATTGTTAAATGTTAATAATTGGGATGAAACAAAAGTTTAATATGATTTATTTTGTAATTTTATGTATATCAAAGGTAAATTCCTTTGAGGACATCCATTTCTTAGAGTCATTAAGTTGTCTAGTATTATACAAAATGAATATTTGTATTTTTAGAAAAAGAAAAAATTATAAAAAATTATTGTGAATGTAATTTTAACAATAGTTGTAATAAATTGTGTATATTTATAAAACTTTTGAAAGGTTGTTGGGGCTTTTCTTATATATAGAAAATTTTTTTACTAAAATTTCAACATAATCAATCATTGAAATTAAGTAAAAACACACAAGAAAACATAAGGTGTTACAATGATTCACTAAATTAGTATATCTCTATAGATCTTAAAGTTATAGTTAAATTGGATAGAAAATTTCCATTCATACAAGGAGTTGATGGAAACATTGTTTAAAACTTCATTAATGAGCATATTTAAGGCCAAATTAAAAGTTGAGTACACTCACTTTTGGGATTAATTTTTTTATATATATAATTTAACCTCTAATATAAGCTCTTTAATATAGAATATTAATAATATTTAAACAAATGATGGGTGAATGAAAAATTGATCTTAAAGAACTCTGGATTAGCATGTTTTAGAGAAACTCAAAATCCTTCAAAAACTTCTATCCAACAAATGAAATAAATAAGATTCACTTGTTGTTTGTTTAGTAGGAATATGAAAAGTTAAAATTAGAACCAAAGAACACTCAAACTTTTAGAGGAAAGAGGACCTAAGCAAAGAGGGCTTTAGGCTTAAGCCCACATGCGTATGGCCCAGTAAGTAATACTTAAAAATATATATTTTTTAAGGTTTTATACTAGCATTTTACACTTGAAGTATCAATAACTCCTTAACTAAAGCATGTTTTATAATAACAAGTCTGATACTATAAGATACCTTTAATTTATGGTAAATATTCATCTTAAATACAGGACTATCATATAAATTAAAGGATTGATTGATGAGTTCAACTACTGAAATTAAGAAGACAAAAAAAGGGTGAAGCTTAAAAAAATGATGATGGTTTGGTCCAAACTAGAACACTGTTCAGTCATTGAGTCATATTTAGAGCTGTAGATCTGGATTTCAATTTGGTTTATATAGCTAGAAAGCTAAGACATTGGCCTAAAATGTTCATAAAAATACGAGACTTAATTTTGCTATTTGGAAGTCTAAATCTTAGCAACAATGAAGAAGTCCGAATCTATCTTGTAGCTCAAACATTATTCAGTGTTCAACCCATATCTTGAGTTCTAGAAGTCCAAATTATCTCAATTTTTTTGTTGAAAAGCTGAGACAATTTCCTAAAACTTTCATGATTCAAGTTTATTCGAATTCTAACTTTAGCAATGATGTTTTGTTTAGACAAGAAGATAAGAATTGTCACTAAGTCAAGATGTGGCCACCCACTCAACAATTAGTCATCAAATCAATAGTTTCTAATTTTGACCTATAAGATAAGGTATTTGCCATGCATTTAGACATCTTGGTTTTCATATCAAGATCATTTGCTCTCTTTTTATTATAATGCTTAAGTTTTGCTTATATTAATATCTTATTTATGCTTCTCATTTCCTTTCCTCTACTTAGTTAACTTTTATTTATTTTTATGTTCTTATCTTATTTATTTATGTTTCTCTTCTTTCAATATGTTTAGTTAAATTTATTATGTCAAGGTGAAAAGGTTACACTAATAGTGTAAGAATAAGTATAGTGTAAACTTAATATGGACTTTAATGTTTCATACTAACAAGTTTTGCAATTGTTATCTTTTTCACTCTTAATACTTTGCTTGTTAAATGGTTAATCTAGATTTGTTTTATATAACACTTGGTACAACAAATACTTGCCACTTTCATAGCCCAACTTTATGATATAACTGACACTTGTGTTATGAAAGTAACTTGATTTGTTGTTAACATAAGTTATAATCATGAATACTTGACAACATTTACAAGTATTAACATTATTCAAATAAGATAACTAATGTAATCATGTTAACCATTTATAATCTGATTGGAATCTTTTTTGTGTATGGTTTCTAATTGAGTAATAAAAAGAGTTTATACTATACTTGTTTGAAAGACTATTAGTGGATCATCTAATTTTGACATTTATTTTTATCATTGTTTAATCCTCACATTAATCTTACAATTTTAAAGTCCTCTTTAACTTCTTCTTCTTGTTGTTGTTGTTGTTGTTGTTTATAATTTATATAGTTAACCTCCTTGTGATTCGAATTCGGTCTTACTGGGTTATTTATTACTTTGACACTCCTATACTTGAAAGAAGATATCAATCTTTTGATCGTGTCACTTGACTTGTCCTTGTTTGTGCTGAGGCCATAGACTTGGATTTAAGTTTGATGTAAAATAATTTTTTAGGCAAAAAAAGATTATTTTTTATAAACTTAATTTTTGGACTTAGTTTTGGTTATAAAGAATTGTTTTTAGGCTATCTTATACAATCCATAAATTAAGTTTAATCAGTTTCTTTAGTTTTTTCCAAAACTAACTTTTTTTTAACCTGAACAGTTTTTGTATATATTTTACAACTCTTTAAAATCAAAACTATCAGTTTTAATTCTTCTTTTGTTGACACGACGAAAAGATTGATGTCTTCTCCCAAGTGCAGGAGTGTCGAAGTAATAAATAACCTGGTAAGACCGGGGTCGAACCATAGGAAGGTTAATTGTACAAATTATAAATAACAATAATACAACAACAATAACAACAACAACAACAATAATAATAGTAATAACAACAACAATACTAATAACAATAATAATAATAATAACAATAATAATAATAATAATAATAATAATAATAATAATAAAGAAAAAGAAGAAGATGAAGATGAAGATGAGAACTTTGAGATGAAATATTAACGTAAAGATTTAACAACGATAACAATAAATGTCAAGGTTAAAGGATCCACTAATGGTATGTTAAACAAGTATAATATAAACTCTTATTAGTCAATTGGAAATCACACACAAAGGAGGTTCCAATCAGATTATAAATTATTAACATGATTAAATTAGTCATCTTATTCGATTAATGTTAATACTTGTAAATCTCGTCAAGCATTCATGATTATAACTTATGTTAACAACAAATCAAGTTCCTTTCATAGCTCAGGTGTCGGTTATACCATACAGTATGGGCTATGAAAGTGTCAAGCATTTGTTGTACCAAATGTTATACAACATAAATCAAGATTAGTCATTTAACAAGCAAAGTATTAAAGAGTGAACAAGATAACAAATACAACACATGTTAGTATCAAACATTAAAGTCCATATTAAGTTTACACTATACTTATTCTTACACCATTAGTATAACATTTTCACCTTGACATAATTAACTTAGCTAGACATAATGAAAGAAAGCAAAAAACTTAGCTAGACATAATGAAAGAAAGAAAAATAAATAAACAACATAAGTACATGAATAAAATTAAAGTTAACTAAGTAAAAGAAAGGAAATGAAAGGCATAAACTTGATATTAATGAAAGCAAAGCATAAACGTTACAAAAAATACAAAGAAAGAAAGCAAGAGCATGATCTTGATCTGGAGACCAAGATGCCTACATGCATGGCAAATGCCTCTTTTTATAGGCCAAAATTAGGAACTATTGATTTGATGACTAATTGATGAGTGGGTGGCCAACTCTTGACTTGGTGACAATCTTTATCTTCTCTTGTCTGCCCAAAACATCATTGATAACGTCACAATTGGAGCCACTTAAAAACATAAAAGTTGAAGGTAATTGTCTCATCTTTCTTGTGTAAAACATTCAGCTCATTTCGACTTCCAGACCTCCAGATATGGC
>NW_011502424.1:0-1841 GCF_000495115.2 Populus euphratica
GCGCGCGCTATATATATAGGGGCGGCTTCACTTTATTTCAGAATTCAAAAGGGGTCTGCTATGTTGTCTTCCAACTGTACAGATCTACAAAGGGTGAGTAAATGCAATACAAATTACAAAATATCACAACACGCGCGCGCAGAAGCAGCTATGATGTATATAATGCTCCTGTCTTTGGTTTTTGATGAGCAGCAACATCATTACTGCTGTAGATTTTGGATTCCTAGCTTGCCTTACAATGGAAACTATCGAACATGGCTTTTTTAGTGAATTAGATCATCAAGCACACCTATCAATGGGACAGGCAGGAGGAGAATACTTGGTCAATCTCAGTCTGTTGAGAGCAATGATAAGGCAATCAACAGTGACCAAATCAATTAATCAAGCATTATGAACAGCATGGATGATGGCATTCGAGCGCTTGAAATCCAGCCAGAGGTGTTTAGCAGGAGACCAGCAAAATTTCCTGCTCGCCTTCTTGGAAATATTGAAACCTAATTAGCATCGTGAATTGTTGCGCACTGAATTTCTCCTTAAGATTCATGTATTGTCTCGATTTACATCCATCATCCGTTTCGAGTTTCATAGCTTCATCCGTTTTACCTTTCCATCAATCTTGGTGATAAACTACTTAAAAAGACCCAGTATTTTATAGTGACGTGGAGGTGAACACAAAGTGAGTTGTTACAGCCTCCGTGTGAGTTAATCTCGCCTGATTTAGAGGTGGGTTTGTATAGCTTTTATGGCAATATTCGATCTATCAATGGAGTTAGCGGCACTTTCCCTCCAAGGGTAGCATTGTGTATTACGCTCCTTAAGAGCCTGTCTGTACCTCTTCTAAGAGTTGACTAATTTATTTATTTTTTGTTTTAGAATCCTTGAAGGGTATTGATTTAAACGGAATTTAATTGCTAAAAAAGACTAAAAATAAATTACACGAGAGACGCTTTGATTTGCAACGATAATTCTTTTAAATTGACAGTAAAATAATATTTTAAAAATACCTTAACAGCACAAATTCTATTTTTTATATAAAAAAAAAAAACTCATTGTCTCCTTTCTGTTCCATGAAATTATTGCACTGCAATGAATTGTGCAATATCATGTTATGTTGCCACAGACCTCTTGCATAGATGACTTTTCCACGAATTCATTGAATATCCCAAGATCCGTAACATGCAAATCCATTTCCTTCCTGAAAGAAATAAAGCCATTTACATAACCAATGAACTGCTCCCTCCTCATCTCGTCATCTTCTGGAAATTTAGCGCAAAATGCAAAGCATGGCTTTAAATGTGGTGATAGATTATTGTAATTCAAAATCCAAGTAGGTTCTCGCTTCTTTTTGGATCCCAAATCTCACTTCCTTCTATAGATATCCATTCATCTTCACTTCTCTTGGTTTGTCAAGGACCATCAAAAGTAATTACAGTATGCATCTCACACTTGTATTTAACAAACATTAGGGGATTTTTATTTTTTTTTCGTTGAGTTTTCCCTGGCCTATATCGAATCTGTGAGTTTTTATCGAGTGAAGTTCTTGAAGACGTGCCTGGCTCAAGGGTCTCTGCCCCAGTATCTGGTGATAACTGTCCAAAATCTAACAAGAAGACAGGCCCAGAAACTCCTGCCCCAGCTTCTGAATCACCCCTCCAAGACATCATTTGATGAATCATTCTCTTCTCAGCATGAGCTACGTACAAAAGATCCACGTTGCAGTGCTGGCTCCCCGGCATAGAGCCCTAGAGCTGAGAGTTCAATACTACTTCGTCGTTTCTTTCCTTCAGGATTCGAAGGATAATAAATAGCGTTATGCCATTCCCAATACCCCTCCTTAATCA
>NW_011502424.1:7497-20840 GCF_000495115.2 Populus euphratica
GGGCTGGGAGGAAGAGAGGTAGAGGACAGAAAAAAGAGAAATCAAGATGATGAGAGACGGAGGGGGCATGACGGAGAAATCCAAGTTTTAATTGTAACGAAATTGGAAATTCAGATAGAGAGAGAGAAGCTTGTTCTGTTTTTGTTTGAATGGGTTTGGTCTGGTTTGGTTTGTTGGATATGGTAGTGGTGGAGGTCATAGTGGAATGGGCATTGAATGGGTCGTTGGAGAGTCATAGGATGCAAGAAAGGAATAGGGAGGAGGAGGTGAAGAAGAGGGAAGGAATTTTGGTGACGCGGGAAATGGGAGGGCCAGGTCAAGCAGATACCAACACAGTTGTGTGACGCATTTTGAGGCCGTTTGAGAGTATTGAAATGTTTTTTATTTAAAAAAAAATATTAAAATAATTTTTTTATCTTTTAATAATTATTTTTGACATAATAAAAAAAATAAAATTTAATTTAAAAAAATAATTTTAAAATAAAAAATAAACATGGTGGAGTGAGAAATTGACTTCTTTGTGTAAATTTACGAATCATTACGAGATTAGTTTTTATATAGCTTTGAGTGATATTTTATTTTTTTCATTTAGAAATAAAATATTTAAATTTATAATGCATTAATTTGATAAAAGTTAAGAGTATTGTTAATTGCATAGTTTTTAGACCTGATCCAGTTTAAAGTCTGTATTTTGGGTTTTGACCGGATTATTAGGTTTTAACTAGGTCACCATGTTGCCCGGGTCAGTTTATTTTTTTAAATCAAAATACTGTTATTTTAAAAAAAAAATAAAGTCAATAAATTATAACCGGGTTTTTGATCAAGTTTTATCAGGATCATATCGAGGTTTTTTTTTTTTCTTTAATCTAGCTCAGTTTTAGTCTCAAATCCACTGGATCCTGAATCAACCTGCTAACAATGTTTCGAAACTGTAATTAATTATGATAATATTATAATCTTTTTAAATTTGAAAGAGTATTTATTTTAATTTGTTTTAGATATTGGCTTGGTAGAATTACATGAATATGAAAAAATAAAAATAAAAATTAAAAATTTATTCAAAATTTTTATTAAGTTATTAAATGTTCTATCAATCAACGTAATTATACTTGTTAGTTAGATTGTAAAACTATATTATATAAGTGAATTTTGATTTTGTAAAACAATAATATTAATCTTATTAATTTTTTATTTCACATGTTATTGCCTATTAGTATGAATATCTTTAGAAAGATATTTTCAATTAAGCTCTGCCTGGACTATAATAATACTTTAAAAAATAATGTTTGATTTAATAAAAAAAATATAAAATTAATTTACAATGATGAGATTTTTATAAGAATGAATATTTATAATTACAAAAGTTTGCAATTTAAGTTCTAAACTTGACCTGTGCTTCATCTTGATGCGAGCATGACTGGAATGCATTTAAAATTGTAAATTTTTTTATACTATTGTTTTTAATGTGTAAATATTTGATAAGAATTTTACAAGCTATAAATTTGAAAGATTTATTTAGGCTAATACAAAACAAATAGATTGTTCACACACAAAAAAAACCCTAATATTTATAATGTATAATTTGAAATTGAATAATAACCAGGTCAAGAGGCAAGCTAATGACTGCGATGTTGTTTCAAATGATCTATTGTTTGATGATGATTTGATAATCGAAGGAGGAACATGATATTTCACCGAACTTTAATTTACTCAGTGTTATTGACAGTGCAACACAAATAAAAAACAGTAAAGAAGATGAAAGTGGTGAGGAGGGAATTTTTAATGATATTGAAATGGATAATTATCGTACTAAAGATGATTTGCATATTTAAATAGACACCAATCTAAATAATTAAAGGAATTTTAAATTAAATAATATTTATAATATTGATATTGGTATTGTCAGTGACACTAATAGTTCTCTAGATGACAATAACATCAATAAATGCTTAAAGAATAATGAGAAAAATAACAAGGATGAAACTATTTTCAACGTGTAAGATACACCAATGAATTATTTATTTTGAGTTTATTAATTGTTAGTCAATGAAAATTCACGTACATAAGTAAATGTATTGTATTTTCAGGTTAATTGAATTATATATTAATTTTTATTTGAATCATTCATTGTTAGGTGCTTGAACCATGTATGAAAAAAATTATCTTGTGATATTATAATTTTACAATTTCTTCTTGCAGCCCAAGTTTATATTACATTTTCATTATTATGTTAAAAATGCATTTTTAACAACCCCATTGCCTATCTTGAACATACTATTATTTAAATCTTACATTGAATTATCAAGGTCCAAACAAACTTGAATATACCTGTGATTTATTTTTTAATTTAAATTATTTTTAAAATTATTTTTTTGCAAGTTGATATCTTTTTATTTAGATAAGTTGTTATTATTATTATTATTATCATGATGGGCTTGAATTATCAATTTGTTTTAAATTACTAAGGTCCAAACAAACTTGAATATATCTATGAATTATCTTTTATTTTTTTCAATTAAATTTTTGCAGGTAAATATTTTTTATTCTGATAAATTATTATTATTATTATCATCTACTTGAATTATCAATTTGTTTCATTAACAAGCTCACGGCTTAATTGATTTTTATATCCCAGTTTTCAATGAATTCTAGTTTCCTTGTAAAAAGAAACGAGGTATCATGTGCTATCCAGGCACGTCCTGTACATTAATGTTCGAAGTTCTTTCGAGAGGAGAATTTGAGCTGCCAATGTTTCTTGTGTTCAGTAGGAGTATAAAATTTGAATTACCGTGTATCTTGCATGTCTCTAAATATTACCACTTCATTTTATAACATGGCAAGTATTTTTTAAAATTGTTGTTTGTCTAAATAAAAAAATAATTATTTTTTTATTTTTTTAATATGTTGATATATATATTTCTATAAATATATATATTAACATATTTAAAAAATAAAAAAATATTTTTGATTTTTTTTTCAATTTTTTTACGATCCTGAGTTATTTCTAATATTAAAAATGAATTATAATTGAAAAAATAATTACTACTACAATATTAAATATTATCAAATATTATCAAAGTAAGAAATCATACTAGACAAGAAGACATGGATTTGGTTCAATATTATTACTTGGATTGTGTTTTTGTATATTGATAGTTTTTGTAATTATGACACAAAAAATATATAATTATATTTTTTAGCCAAAATTTCAAGGAAAAAAAAGTAATGGGATATAATGCACGTTGATTAATTAAATAATTTCAAATTTACTAGCACAGTAAAACACCTACTACACTAAAATAATAACAAGGCTCAAGTTGTGTTTGAAAATACAACGCAAACTGTGTTCCTTATAATTTTATTTTTATTTAAAATTAATATTTTTTTTATGTTTTTATATTGTTATTGATAACAAAAATAATTTTTAAAAAATAAAAAAAATTATTTTAATATATTTTTAAATAAAAAATACTTCAAACCAAAATATTATCATAATCTCCAACAAGCTATCAATGAACGTAAAATTATTTAGCGCCCAATGTACTGTATTGAGATGCTTTGCAATTGGCCTGTGTTTTACTTTTACCAGCAATGATATATTTTCTCATGAAGACGCTTCGCTCTTTCATCAATTCAAAACAGCACGAAAGATGCCCATTTATTTATCATTCACTCTGAAATTAAAGGCCGAGGTTACTTGATAAGAAAAAAAAAATTCATATTTTTCATATTTCGGGCTAAAACTCGAGGGCTCTGACAAGAAGTTCCGAGTTTATCAAGTTCCGGCCACCATAAGAGTCGGGCTCCAGTCAATTTTGATCCATAAAGAGCTTCTCAGCCGTCTTCTGACGTCGGATTATAGACTCGTTTTCTCAAAAAAAAATTTACGATTTTCAATCTCCTCTCGTTACGTGCTGAGCATAAAAACAGCAGCAAGAATTCATAATTTTTTTCCAACAATCATTAAATTTTGAGAGAAAAACAGTGAATTAGCTTGTCAAAGTTCTCGGAATTTTATTCTCAGCAAATACAAATATAACATTACTAGTGATTGTATTTCTAACCATCATATTTATTATTATTATTATTAACATGTACAATGATGAGTAGAATGTTGAGACTTTTCGATGTCAAGACTTTCTTCGAATATTTTGATAATTTTATTTATTTATTTATTTTAATTTTAAACTTATTTATTTTAATTACTATTATTTGACATTGAGTTTTTTTAATAATTAATTGGTTTTATAGTTTGATTTGCTAGTTTTGTAAGTTAATCATACTGATTTAAATAATTTTTTATTTTTTTTAATTTTATCTTTTGATACTAAGTTAATTGAGAATTGAACTTCATAGTTACTGTTTTATTTATTTTTTTATGGAGTTATCATGATTTCATGATTCTGGTTACGAGTTTTGCAGGTTAATCAAATTGACTATTTTTTTCTGTTTCTTTTTTAATTGAATTTTTTTTTTTTACTTCCATCTTTTAACTTTTGGCTAATTGAGAATTGAAATTTATATATTTTTTTAATTTTTTTATTATGGAGTTATCATGATTTCATGATTCCGGTTACGAGTTTTGCAGGTTAATTAAATTGACTATTTTTTTCTGTTTCTTTTTTAATTGAATATTTTTTTTTACTTCCATCTTTTAACTTTTGGTTAACTAAGAATTGAAATTTATATATATTTTTAATTTATTTTTTATTAAGTTATGTATTAGTCTTCTGACTTGAGTTTAATGGATTAATTTGAATTAATTTAAGTGATTTTTTTTTAATTTTATTTTATTTTTTATCAATTTTATCATTTAATATTGGTTTTATTAGAAATCAAGTTTCATAGGTTTTATTTACTTATTTTATATGAGATTATCATGATGTTATGATCTGGGTTACAAGTTTTGTTGTTTGACCTGTGGTTTTTTTTTTATCATTTTGATATTGAATTGAATAAGAATTGGATTCACATTTTATTTTAGTTTGTATTATACGAAGTTATCCTAATTTTATAATTCGAGTTGCAGCTTTGATTAGTTGACTCGGTGTTTTTTTATGTCAAGTTTTTAATTATTTTTTATTTTATTTTTTACTATTAAAATATTAAAAATTACATTAATATCACCTTAAATATATTTTTTTATATATAAAAAATTGATACAACCCAAAAAGGACTGTAATCTAAGTGATTTCAAAGAGTTTATATACGAGATGCTATTTTGATATTGTTAAATTTGGAAGCAGGGTCAAGGGATTGGATCCAGCGAGTTTAGTTTCATGTCCATTTTTCTTGTATTTGTAGATCACCACTGTAGGTGACAGAATATCTTTTTCCAACAAGGATACATATATCATTACAATCACTGTAGGTGACAGAATGTGTTTCGCTCGTCGTAAGTACTCTTCACTGGGACATTATAAAAAACCACTGACTGTAACAGTGATTTGATGTCGTTTTTTTTCTTTATATTTCCTTACTTTATTTTTATTTTTTATTTTTATCTTTTAATATACAATTTAATTAAAATTATATTAAAAAATTATTTTTAGTATATTTTCTATAATATTATCTAATTTGTGATTTGAGTAGCCTAAATTAATTTAAATTATTTTTTATTTATTTTTATTGTTTTTTTCACCTCATCACTCAATATCGAGTTAGTTAATAATATAATTTTATAATTTTTTTTAATATTTTTTTTATTTTTTTATTTTAATCTTATAATATGAGTTTGATAGTTCAACCTTGATCGACTTGAGTTATTGTTTTATTTTTATTTATTAAAATTGAATTAATTTCCATAAAATTATTCCAACTTCAATTTTATTTTTTTTTTAAAAACTTCATAGTCTTCTAAATTTATTTTTAACTAGGTTATCATAGTTTTGTAAATCAAATTATAAATTTACTTGAATTAAATTATAATTTTTTTAATTATCTGAATTATTTATAGATATAACAAATTCATTGGATTATACCAAGTTAGTCCGTGCATGACCTTAGCATTTTTTTTAACCAACAAAATAATGTGACCAGCAACACAGGCAGTAGCCAATATTCCAGTATTACTACTAGAAGGCTAGACGACGACGGGCTTTTACCGTTCATTTAATAATACAAGGTCCTGTTTTTAACGACGCGTAGTTTTTGGCACACAATTTTTTTATATATTTGATTCATAAATCAAGTATTTATGTTTCAGCTATAAACTTTATCTTTCTCGTGTATCGGCTCAGTCCTGCGAGTCCAGGGAGTAGTGCGGGAGTAGTCGAAAATAGCTAGGAAAGAGAGAGCTTTGAACATTTTCAAGAAAATAGAGTAGCAAAGTAAAATTCTGTGCGGTTCTTTTTTTCATACAGCAACATCTCTCCAACTTAACAAACTCGTCGGCGAACTGTCTTCATTCTCTTGATGCCTTTGCGTCGTTTATTTAAAGTCACCGGCTAGCACTTGGCATGTTGACTGGATGCCGTTGAGTTTGTTTTCTGGTAGCTTGAAACTTCGTTAAAAATAATTAAAGCCAGTGAACGCAATTAAATCGTCGTCGTCCCTCCTTGATCCTTGCTGCAATGACAAGTAAGTCAATTCGGTGGGTCAAACTAGAGAAGTGGATAACATATTCACCCTCCGGCCTAACTACAAGACCCCACTCCACGGGCACAGTGGAGATGCAACCACCGAATTGACAGGGCCGCGGAAAGGATACTATTCATGTGCGTTATGCATTGCTCCCTGTCAAGATTTTCTCGTGTTTGGTTGGCCTGCGAGATCTTTGCTCTCTGCACATCTTAACCATCAATAGAAAAGGAATCTTGGTTTTGGGTACTTCGAGTAAAAAAACTGCGATTTTGAAATTATAGAGTTAGCAGGTGATGTTTGTTTCATAAAAAAATGTTTATATGAAAATCATTGTTTAAAGATTTTGTTTATTTTCATGAAAGCTAGTTAATGAAAAATATTTTTTCAAAAAAAATTAGCTGAGTTTTTTATTTTTTTAATTTTAGATTAAAAGTATTTTTTAGAAGTTGTGAGAGATTAAAAAAATATTATATTATTTATAAATTATATTAAATTTCATCATTAACTTTTTTAAAAACCGTTTGAAACACATGTGAATGTTAAATTATTGCCTGTACTTGGTTTAAAAATATAAAATTATATTATCGGTTTTTTTTAAAAAAAACCAGCTCGGTATCCTGCTATGGTGGTGGTTTTGGTATCCTACAGATGGAAAACTAATATATATATATATCATCTTTTAAAAAACAGGCCGAGTTCTAAAACTGTTTACAGGGAGAAATAAATGAATATAGCAGTTAGACATACAAGCCTGAAATTGAGCTATAAACAGGCCCATCGTCTTAACTATGTTTTCCCTCCTGTCGGGCCCAAAGAAGCAATGCCATTTACAAGCGAGGGCAGAGCTGACTGACTGTCTGAACCCGTGACCATGGCACGCGCGTCCCTTGAACTTCTCAACTTCGTGTGTCCATGTTTCATTGGATTCTATAATCAGGTGAAAAGATACAATCTAACGCAGACAGTGACGTTAGAGGAGAATAATATCCCGTTGTTAAAAATATTTTTTTGTAACATGATATAAAAAATAAATATAAATTTAGATTATAACATCATAATTAATTTTTTTAACTGATTATTATTAATAATTCTAACTAAAAAAATTAATTTACATTAAAATTTAATAAAATACTTCAAAAATATTATAATCAATTAATAATCTAAATAAAATAAGAAATATAAGTAGCATGAATTAATAAATTAATGACATAAAAAATAAAAAGTCTCACAACAAAATTCTTTAATACAGTAGAATTACTAAAATTTAGGAAGCACATATAAATTTAGTGATAACTTTATTGTTTCTATCATAATAAATCTTAATAGATCCTTTTTGGGTTGCAAGTTATTGAACTTAAAATAATAATTAACTAGCATAAATTCAATAATAAAATAAACCCTTGAACAATGTTTAGTGTGCTAGAAAAAAATCAAATTAAAAATATTTATTTTAAAATAAATAAATAAAATATAATAATAAAAGATTCTTTATGTTAAAATTCTTTTATGTGGTCTAAATCTCTAATTTTTATATATTTTTGGCAGATTTGAGTCCTAATTTTAAACATGTTGTTCTCTTCGGATTTCAAACATGTCGTTCTCTCTCATTTTGGTGAATTATTGAGACTACAATATATAGTCAGAAAGTTTCTAATGTCTAGTTTCTATTCCAACTTTAATCAAAGTAAAATTTCACTAGTAACTCTCAATATATCTCAAACAATATACGAAGATCTTGCTTGACATATTTGACAACATTAGTTTACTAACTTTGACCATATGAAATACTATGTTCCATAGCTTCATTAAACCTGAAAATTTATCATAATATACTTTCATGTATCTAATATTTTCTTGTAAAATTTCATTTTTATTTAATATACGGTTTGAAAAATATGCTCAATTTTGCAAAACTAATCAGTAGATATTTTAAAATCAAATTTGGACATGACTTGATTCATACCACAAATTTAATAAACTCATAAAATCAAATCAAGTTTACCGATTTTGTACGAATTAAGTTTAATTTTACTAGTTTCAAGTTTTTAATCTAATTTAATATATTAGATACATGTTAACTCGTAAAATCATAAAATTTTATGAGTTAACTCATGATTTTAACAACCTTGGTCCCCATTCTTTAGGCTAGCATTTGATTGCAATTTCATGAGTGTTTCAATCTGCAACCTTGTTGTCGCATGTGAACTAGGCGTGTCATAGGGTCTGTTTGGGAGTGTGGTTGCGATTGCTTTTTATGCTTAAATGCATCAAGATGATGTTTTTTTATTTAAAAAAAATATTTTTCAAATCAGCGCATCAAAACATTCAAGACAAACAAAAAATTGAATTTTTTGGATTCCAAAAACTCTCGTAATCAGGTCTCGTGTGAAATCACGTTCCCAAGTTGTCACGTGTGTGAGTCCGATGGCTAGGCTTGTCACTTGTGTTTGCATCTTGCAAGACAGAGCGAGATGATACGTGTCTTCCGACTAAGGTTGTCAATTTTGTTTCGGTAGATGTTTTTTTTTCAATTGTAATAGAATATTTTAGTTTTGGAGTGTTTCAGCGTGCCATTTCAGGATTGTACTCTTATATATATGAATTCAACAAACATAATTCAAATTCAAGATAAATTAATTATAAATTACGCAACACAAACACAATGTCAAACAAGTATAATTTAAAATTTTTAAATATTTCTAAACAATCAATATTAAATACATCTTCAACTTAAAGTAATTCAACTTAAACAAAATATCAAAATGTTATGAAAGTAAAATGTTTCAATACAAATATTTTAAATATAAAGTTAGGTCAATGTTATCAAGACTAATTTCATATAAAACATCCCATGTTTTGCTGAAATTCCTATAAAATATAAACATAAAAAAAAATATAAACCATATATATCAGTGACAAGTCTAATTTTAAAAAATTAATATCATTATTAATGAAAATAGTAAAATCCTCTTGGCTTGGTAAAAACCAAGATTTACTAAAAAAATAAGATTAATTTCTTTGCAATGGATCAAGAATTGAAATTTCAAGAATTTCTTTATTATTGGGCTTTAAGCATGAATAATCCCCCTAGTAAAACACTAGTAAATGACTCGCGCAACATTGTGGTCAAATAAAAAATTTGTTGAAAATCTAGAGGGGTGTAACTCAGATGGTTAGGTCCTAGGTTTGCTTCTCATAAGTCAACAGTTCGAGTCTCACAAACTTAGACCGTTGGAGGTTTACATGGTTATTAACTTCAGGGCTCGTGAGATTAGTTGAGGTGCGCATAAGCTGACCCGAATACTCATGTTAATCCAAAATAAAATAAAAATTTGTCAAATATAAAAATTAATATTTAAATAATACAAAACTATATATTATTATTATTAAAATTGATTTGGTGAGTCAGTTTTAAAACTTCTCGATTATACTTTTTGTTTAAGTTATTCGTGATTTGAATTATAAACCCCATTCTGTTTAACTCTGTTTTTTTAATTAAACTTGCAAGATTGAACACCAATCGAGTATATAAATATTTATCTGAGATTGTAATAATTTTATAAAAAAAACATATAGAAACAAGTCATGAATACTAATTCATAGTTAATGAAATATTAAAGTACAAAGTTAAAGAAAAAAATAACTAAATCGAAGAGGAAAAAAAATGAAAGATAAGATTTTTTAGAAAAAAAGGAAAAAGAAAAGGTTTTACCCTAGGTTCTCTTAGTATATAAATTAGTGTTTTAGCTTACGCTACGCTGCAGATTTGATTAAAATTTTCTGTAACCTAAAAAACATATATAGGGCACCCGGAATTCTTTTGCTTTGTTATCAAACATGACCCAGGAAGTCAAATTTAAAGTTTTTATATTTAGACTCCTGACCCAAGTTTCAAAATAGATCGTGTGAGAGTTGTTTTTACGTGACTTAGTCGACTTGATAAGTCTAAAGACAACCATGACCAATAAAAAAACATGTTTGGTTTTAAAAAAATTAAAGATGGATTTTTTTTCTTTGATATTAAAAAAATAACATATCAAATCAACCCATGTTTCACGACTTAATATGCCAAACTCTAGATTTTGATAAATTATTTTTTACCTAGTTGTCATTGCCTTGTAATAATAGACGTCATGCTTATAATCTACAAGCGTCCTAACTTGAATATTTGCAACATTCATGCCTATATTAGCTTTAAGAATTATCAACATCACCTTGTCAATGAGATCATAGTCAAATAGACAACGGTGTTGCAAAATCAATTAATTTTGATATGCACATGATCATTTTAATCTTGAAATTTCAAATGAATCATGCATCTGGCAATACCCCATGCAAATACCATATATATGTGACTCCTGAATGCATTACAACTACATATAAGTTTTAGTCGAATGGTGAATCCTGTACCATAATGAATTCTTGATATGTCACCGTTTTACTATGATAGTATTTTTAACCATGTTTTTAATTTTTATCCAGCCTTAATTCATCACATGACAAGCCTGAATTCTTATTAATCAAAACTTGGTCATTGTATGCATTTTGAACATGTCTACTTGCATCTTTAAACCCAAGAGCAAGATGTTTCATGAATTGGTTTGGTAGCTCACTTAATTCACCATCTTTATCTTCATTGTCTTTTTAATCTTTCCCATCTTTATTGACTTTATTAATGTAATGGTCATTTTTTATTTAATAGTATACCATGCCTACTTTGAACTAACAGATGAGATCCTTTCTAACTGAATCAAAGGATGTTATTTTTCCTTAGTGTAGACAAGACTGCCCTCATTCATTGCCTATAAATAGAGGTAGATTTTATGACCTAAGAGAAGAGAAAATTGGGTTTAAAAAAACCAGCCTCCTCCCTAGTTTTTTCTGCAATGAGCTCCCTCCTCCCTTTCTCTCCACCGTGGCCTTTGGCCAACACCACCACTTCCATCACTGGTATGGAAACCGTCATTTCCACCATAAGTTGTCACCCAAACACCTTCTTTCAATAACAAAAATTGCAACTTTCTCTCTTTTCATTTATTTCATATTTATAGATTTTTTTTACTTCCTCTTCCAGCTGCAATCGCTCTAGACAGCTCAGATAGCTAACTCCACTGACGGCTTCAAGTTGTTCTCCCTCGCTAACCAGCCATCACCGCCACATCAGGTGGTCCTTTACCCTTCCTCTGGTTCTTCGTCTTCTCCATGAAAGTTCCACTGTTCTGAACAGTGGAACATAAATTATAATTCACGTCTACTGTTCTAATGGACCTTCGATCGGACCATTTCTGGCTCAGCCTAAATGGCTAGGCTGGGTCCAATTCGGCCTAAAAAAGTAAAACAATTTCAAAAAATCATTTCAAAAAATTGTGATTTTCTCAAATATTTTTTTATCAATTTTGTATAGTATCGGGTTGTATATTGACACTGTAAAATACAAATCCGGTATTAAAATACCTGGTTTTCTCTTAAATATTTCAAAAAAAATTTAAAAATTCAAAAAATCTTAAAAAACTTTTAAATTAATTTCCCTTTTCAAAATTTTTTTTTTTGTTCTCGTGCATACGGTTAAATCCTAAAAATTTTCAAAGTATATTTTTATTAAAAAATTGTATATTTCTCATGTTTTGAACATCTAAAAATTGGATATCATAATCAGTTTATGATCATCCATTAGGGTGTGACCAAAATATTTAAAACCTTTTTTAAATATTTTTTAGGGTCTTGATGTAGATTTCACTATTTATGGGATGTAAAATTACACGATAAAGTACACCCTCAGGTATTTAAAATATAAGGTGTAAATAAATGTGATTCTAAAATTCAAACTTTAGAATGATTAAGATTTAACCTAATAAGGTAGAGATTTTCTCATGAAGAGAGATCTTCTTTGAACCTTAGAAAAAATCAACGAATAAAAACTTGACTTATAAAAAAATAATCAAATAACAATGCAGCTTACCTTAGGTAGGATGCATTGGGGGTGATATATCTTTTCCTTACACTATCAGTTTCTTTCCCAGACTCTCACATATCATAGATTTCTAATGACTATAATATTAGGTGATGACTTCTAAATATTACTAGACGACATTGCGACTTCTACCTTGTAACAGTATTTTAGAAGGAGAAGTACAATAAAAATATTTATTCTTTTTTTTTCCTGGTTGATTTTCTTTCTCTCTTTCATCTCGGAACTTACCATCCAAATCACAATTTTAATGCTATTTAACTTGTGATTTTTATCTTGAATCATGAACAAATTTGCGAAGAGATGGTCACCGTCATCATAAAGTTGATTTTCTATCCACAACAATCATTTTTATAAAATGACATTGATGGACTACGTAGAAAAAAATCATAGCTACGTGCAATGACTATATAGTAATATCGGGATTGTTCTGATCATATATAACTACAATTACCTAACCATTTGATGATTGATGATCTATCGTTCCAATGTTTGAGTTAACCTTGCTCCCAAGAAAATAATTCAAATCAAATATCCTCTAAACAATAAAAACAAAATACTTGAAAAAAGAATACTTTTACTGGTAAACAAAATGTTTTAAATAATAAAAAAACAAAAAGAAATAAACAAGAATCAAAACACTGCATCATTTATTATTCTTTACATGAACAGAAATAATAATTGATTTAATTGACACTCACGTATACATTTTTTTTTAATGGTCATCTATAAAAAGCATCATCACTTTCCATATATTTTTTAAGTGACATCCAATAAAACTTCAAGCTGGATC
>NW_011502415.1:0-20897 GCF_000495115.2 Populus euphratica
TGCTTTTTAGGTCCTCCCAATGATTTTCCACTCCTCAATATGATAGCACAAACATTCACCCTACTAGGCATAACTTGCAAATGCAACCTTCCAAAACCTTGTGATTCCAAGTTACCTGCAACATTAACAAGTTGTCCTATTGTTTCTCCAAGTTTTGGATATTTGACCTTGTTTCTTGCTAAAATTGCATCATATTTTGTTGCATTGACAAAGTATTAGAAGTAAGTGACTTTATCATCTCTTTCATATCAACCTTGGTTAACATCTTGATGTTGTCATGTAAAATCACCTTTTTAATTCATATATCTCATGTTAGGATGATCCCTCCATCTAGAATTGCAAGTATTAGAATAGGGATCATACTTGTGTTTATGTTGTGGATGCGGGATGATTAGTACTTAAAAGTGCATTTTTATTAAGGTTTTATATTATCATTTAGCACTTGAAGTATCAATAACTCCTTAACTAAAGCATGTTTTATAATAATATATCTAATAATATAAGATACCTTTAATTTGTGGTAAATGTTCATTTTGAATGCAGGCCTATCACATAAATGAAAGGATTGATTGATGAATTTAAGAATTGAAATTGAAAGGATAAAGAGATGGTCAAACTTTGAAAAGAGATGTCGGTGCAATCCAAACCGGAATACTATTCGGTAATTGGGTCATATCTGGAGCTATAGATCTCAGATTTAGGTCTCCTTTATATGGATGGAAAGGTAAGACATAGGCCTACAACTTTCATATGGAGCCCAAGATCTAAAAGGGCCATTTTCAAGTCCAAATTGTTGCAACAATAAAGAAGCCCGAATCTGTCCTCCAGCCCGAGCATTGTTCAGTACTTTGGCCATATCTGGAGTTCTAGAAGTCGAAATAAGCTGAATTGTTTACACAAGAAAGCTGAGATAATTTCCTAGAACTTTCATGTTGTCAAGTGGCTCTAATTTTGACGTTATCAATGACGTTTTGGGCAGACAAGAGAATATAAGAATTGTCACCAAGTCAAGAGATGGGCACTCACTCATCAATTAGTGATCAAATCAATAGTTCTCAATTTTGGGCTATAAAAGGAGGCATTTGCCATGCATTTAGGCATCTTGGTGTCCAGATCAAGATCATGCTCTTCCTTTCTCTCTTTGTATTTTTTGTAATGTTTATGCTTTGCTTTCATTAATATCAAGTTTATGCCTTTCATTTCCTTTCCTTTACTTGGTTAACTCTTATCTTATTTTGTTTATTTATTTTTCTTTCTTTCATTATGTCTAGCTAAGTTTATTATGTGAAGGTGAAAAGGTTACACAAATGGTGTAAGAATAAGTATAGTGTAAACTTAATATGGACTTTAATGTTTGATACTAACATGTTTTATATTTGTTATCTTGTTCACTCTTTAATACTTTGCTTGTTAAATAACTAATCTTGATTTATATTGTATAACACTTGGTACAACAAATGCTTGGCAGTTTCATAGTTCATACTGTATGGTATAACCGACACTTGAGCTATGAAAGGAATTTGATTTGTTGTTAACATAAGTTATAATCATGAATGCTTGACGAGATTTACAAGTATTAGCATTAATCGAATAAGATGACTAATGTAATCATGTTAACAATCTATAATCTGATTGGAACCTCCTTTATGTGTGGTTTCCAATTAAATAATAAGAGTTTATACTATACTTGTTTGACATACCATTAGTGAATCCTCTAACCTTGACATTTGTTATTATCATTGTTTAATCCTTACATTAATATTCCATCTCAAAGTTCTCATCAACTTTTCTTCTTCTTCTTTTTCTTTTTCTTTTTCTTTATTATTGTTATTAGTATTACAACAACTACTACTACTACTACTAGTATTATTAGTATTATTATTGCTACTATTATTATTGTTGTTGTTATTGTTACTATTGTTGTTGTTTATAATTGTTGTTTATAATTTGTACAATTAACCTCCCTGTGGTTCGACCTCGGTCTTGACGGGTTATTTATTACTTTGACACTCCTGCACTTGGGAGAAGACATCAATCTTTTAGTCGTGTCAAGTTTTTGGCGCCGTTGCCGGGGAGGTAAGTTTAGTATAAATTATAATATTTATTTTATTTTCTCTTTTCACTTTTATTGTATATAACTTTGTTTCTTTTCTCTTGTTTCTTCTTCTTTTGTTTTCTTTTTCCTTTTATTCTATTCTTACACGTGCATGAGAGTGTGTTCACGTACATCAAGTGGTAGACTCTGTAGGGTATCCTAATCATTTTCAGAAAATATGGCCGAAGAAGATAATCAATCACTTCATAATGAGAATAATGAGAAAAACCGTGCTAGAACACTTAGAGACCACATGAATCCCACAAGAACAAGTGCACTATCATGCATAGTTTTTCCTCCCGATGCATCTCATTATAATTTTAAACCAGGTATTATTCAATTTTTACCTTCTTTTCATGGCTTAGAATTGGAAAATCCATACTTGCATTTAAGGGAATTTGAGAAGGTATGCAACACATATAATAATTTAAATTGTAGCATGAACACCATCAGATTAAAGCTTTTTCCTTTTTCATTAAAAGATAAAGCTAAAACATGGCTACAAAATTTGAGACCAGGATCCATTCGTGCTTGGGATGAAATGCAACAATAATTTTTAAAGAATAATGGCCGAAGAAGATATGGCCGAAGAAGATAATCAATCACTTCATAATGAGAATAATGAGAAAAACCATGCTAGAACCCTTAGAGACCACATGAATCCCACAAGAACAAGTGCACTATCATGCTTAGTTTTTCCTCCCGATGCATCTTATTTTAATTTTAAACCAGGTATTATTGAACTTTTACCTTCTTTTCATGGCTTAGAATTGGAAAATCCATACTTGCATTTAAGGGAATTTGAGAAGGTATGCAACACATATAATAATTTAAATTGTAGCATGAACACCATCAGATTAAAGCTTTTTCCTTTTTCATTAAAAGATAAAGCTAAAACATGGCTACAAAATTTGAGACCAGGATCCATTCGTGCTTGGGATGAAATGCAACAATAATTTTTAAAGAAGTTTTTCCCATCTCATAGAACAAACTCTTTCAAAAGACAAATCACCACTTTCACTCAAAAACCAGGAAAAACATTTTACCAGTGTTGGGATAGGTATCAAGACTTGCTTAGTACTTGCCCTCATCATGGTTTTGGAACATGGAGATTGGTTTCACATTTGTATGAAGGGTTAACACCTAGAGGTAGGCAAATGGTTGAATTGATGTGCAATGGAACTTTTGAAGATAAAGATCCTGATGAAGCAATGGAGTACTAAGACTTGTTAGGCAAAAATGCTCAAAATTGGGACACTGCAGGTACTTATGAGGCACCAAGTAAAACTCAACCTCATATATCTAGTGGAGGTATGTACAACCTTAGAGAAGATCATGACCTCCAAGACAAGTTTGCATCTTTAATTAGAAAAGTTGAGGCACTAGAATTGAAAAAGAGTGGTCAATTAAAATCGATTGAAAACATTGTGTGTCAAATATGTGAAACAAATGAACACTCAACCAATAACTGTTCAACCTTGCCTTCTTTTAAGGAATGTCTCCATGAACAAGCTCATGCTTTAAACAGTTTCCAAAGGTCCAACCATAACCCATACTCGTAAACATACAACCATGGTTGGAGAAATCACCCAAATTTCAGTTGGAAAAGTGATAATAACAATGTACAAACTTCACAACCATCATTTCAAGCACACCATAATTTCTAAAATTCTCATGGATATGCACCTCCTTATGCTCCACCTCCTAGAAGAAATCTTGAGGAAACATTGCATGCATTCATTGAAAAGTAAGAGACAATCAATACTCAACTTGCTCAAACCATGACAGATTTTAAAGATACTCTTGCAAAATTAACATCTGCTCTCAGTTTCCAAGAGAAAGGTAAGTTTCCATCTCAACCACAACAAAATCCCAAGGGGCAATACAATGCAAATGCAAGTAGTTCCGAAAGCCAACACATAAATCAAGTCAAATCAGTCACTACTCTGCGCAGTGGTAAGGTTATTAAAAAACCCTCTCTTGAACCTTATGAGAAAGATGATGAGTCAATCTCTGAGGGTAAAGGAAAGGATTGAATCTGAAAATTGCAAAGAAACGACTGATTCTCCGCCAGCACTTCCATTTCCTCAAGTCATGACTAAACAAAGGAAAGTCAATCACAACTCTGAAATGTTTGAAACTTTCAAACAGGTAAGAATCAATATACCTTTGCTGGATACTATTAAACACATTCCTTCCTATGCTAAATTTTTGATAGATCTATGCATTGTGAAGAGGAAACTGAATGTGAAAAAGAAAGCCTTTCTAGCCGAACAAGTAAGTGTTATTCTTCAGAACAATAATGCTTTGAAATATAAAGACCCTGGTTGTCCTATAATTTCTTGCTTTATTGGAGAACATAAAATTGAAAGAGCCTTACTTAATCTTGGAGCTAGTGTGAATTTACTTTCATATTCAGTTTTTCAGAGTCTCAATCTAGGTGAGTTAAAACCAACTTCTATAACTCTTTTATTTTCAACATTTGCAAGCAACTTGGAGATGATAATGATTTACAAGAAGTAGATCATATTGATGAATTAGTTTATGATCAACTTGAATCTACTTTAAGTAAAAATGAGTTGGATGAATCTGAAGATTTGCAAATGATTTATTCTAAGGAAGAAATCATGGATGAAAAACGCACCGAAAATGTTGATGTGGATCTTTTGTCAAAAGTGACAATAAATTCGACATCTAACATCACACCAATTGATGATTAGTTTCCTAACGAATCCTTACTTTCTCTTAGTCCAATGCTTTAGTATGATAAAAATATTAATTTTCTTGCTTTAGGAGATTTGCCAGCTGATTGGAGTACCCAAGACAAAGAAAAGTTTTTGAAGTGAAGAACTTTTATTGTGATGACCCTAATTTATTCAAATATTGTCCTGATCATATATTTCAAAGATTCATTCCCGACAATGAGGTAAGTAGTGTCATTAAACTTTGTCATTCTGAAGCATGTGGAAGTTATTTCTCGTCAAAAAAGACAGCTACAAAAATCTTTCAAAATGAATTTTATTGGCCCACCATGTTCAAGGACACGCATGCATTCTGCAAAACTTGTGAAAATTGTCAAAAAGTTGATACAGGTCAAAAAGTTTTGTTTTATAATTCTCAACTCTATGCATTCCCTAAAGAGCTAAGATCAAGATGGAGCAATCCTTATGGGGCCTGTGATATTCAGAATTCAATGAATGACAATGTTTTTAAGGAACATAGACATCGTTTAAAAGCTTACTTTGATAATTTTCCTAGTGAAAATGAATCAACTGGTTTGAATGATCTGGTAGATAAAGATTGATTATTTTGTTTTTTTTCACATTATTTTTGTGTTTCTTTTTTAGTGATTTTTGCTAGCTTCTCTCACCCTAGTCAAATGGCGGACAACGGTACTCCGTGACTTAAGTCGGTTCTTTCAGTTTCCCATAATAACTGATATCTATGTATATATTTGTGCAATTCTTTAAATCTCTCTTCCAATTCTCATTTGAAAATGGACACTAATCTTGAAAAATTAAAAAAGTATTTTCCCGCTCTGCCTCAGAATGCGATTATAAAAATTTACCGTGCTAGATGTGCAAGATTGAGATTGTTAATGAATCATGAAATTCCTGAAGATATTCGCTGGTTGATTGAAGCAAAGGTCCGATTATCAGGTGAGTCCTCTAACTCCTTCATTTCACGCATGCCTGGAACAACTAAAAGCATTTTTGCAAAGAAACGTCGTGCAAAACGATTGAAAGTCTGTCATCGATGTGCTAGATGGACTTGTAATACACAATGTCATTCTTTAGGAATGGTATCTATAAACCGTGAAGATAAAATACAATTCATTAAGGATGGCCTGAGTAAGGAGTCTTTAGATAATCTTCTATTGACTCTTGAGACGCGTCCTATTGGAGATGTGCATCGTCTAATTCATGATTTATGGCCACTATTTCATAAAGAACATGATCGACTTAGTCTTGGGAATCTGACTAAAAAAGACCCTATTTGCCAGTTTTTTGGAAAATTGGATGGGAAGCCTATCCCCGACCCATAGAAGGCGTTTAAGCCATTTTTAGACGTAAAATCAAGGGAAGATATGAGCCACAATCACAACTACCAGTACATACACATGCTTTTTCAAAAGTAAATAAATAAATAAATAAAGAGAGAGAGAGAGTGTGTGTGTGTGAGACTCTAGCTGGCCTACATATAGGTGGTATGATTGCCTTTCTAATTTCTCATCTATAGAATCCTCTCTTCCTTCCTTTCATTTCTTCTCAACTCATACATCCAACAAATACAGAAGTATGTAGGCATAGCAAGTTCCTCACGTCATCATATAAGAAATATTTGTGTTTTCGGTGGATCTAGTCTTGGCAAAGAAAAGGAGTTTTTAGAATTAGCAAATCATCTTGGTCAAGTGCTAGCTGAGAGAAAGATTCATTTAGTATATAGGGCCTCCCCCATATTTTTAGGTGTGTCAATAGCTATATTTTTAGGTGGTAGTCAAGTTTAGGGGGTCGTCTCCGAAGCTTTAGCACAAGGGGACATCATTGGAAAAACAATTGGAGAGGAACTTCAGGTCTCCACAATGTCGGCTCGAATGAATGCAATGTTTAACCATGCTGATGCCTTCATTGCTTTACCAGGTGGTCTAGGCACATTGGAAGAGATCTTTCATATTTCCTCTTGGGCCCAATTGCACATTCACCACAAACCCATAGGTTTGTTAAATGTTAATGGTTATTATGATAAGTTGTTGTCTTTTCTTGATCATGCTGTGGAACAGGAATTTCTAACATTTTATGCATGACAAATCATAATCTCTGTTGCTACTGCTGAACAATTGATTGACCAACTACAATCGTTCATTCCTGTGATTGATCCCTCCATGAGTCGTATAAATTGGTCATCTAAGCAAAGTTGTAAAAAGCTTAAATTAGATTTGAGCCTTCATTTGTGAATCTTTGTGTCTTTTGGTTTTATTATTGTGTTTTGTTGTTTCTTATATTTGTTTCAGTGTGTTCCAGGTTTGTCAGTGTTCGTTATTCCAGAAAAGAAAAGAATGATGATAATAAAAATATAGATAAGTTTAGTTTCGTAGCCTCCCTAACCTAAGCAATTAAGCCCGAAGGGGTGTTTTAACACTTAATACCCTAAAGTGAACTGACTTGGGAGCTATTGGCTCAACGCTTGTTATATGGGTTGAGGAGAAAAGTTTAAGGAAATCAAACATTGCACTATCTACATATCAGTATCTGCAACCCGAGTTTCTAAGCTCATAGGGGTGTCTTAAAACCTAATGCCCTAAGACCAACTGGTCTGGGAGTCATTAGCTGAAAGCTCGTTACATGGGTTAAAGATGCATGGTGTTTTAAATTATATGTATATATATTAAAAAAAAAGAAAAAGAAAAAAAAAGAAGACAAAAATAATAATCTCAACCCAAGGAAGTTAACCTTAAACATTAGAACAAAAATTTTGTTTTCTTCCAAGAAAAGCCCCATAATTATGTGTTGATACATTGAGCACAAAAGAAAGGTTTATGAATATCTTGTTAAGAGGTATTGAGCGGGTATATAAATTTAACGAGAGTTTGTTTATCTAGATAGATTAATGGAAGTTAAATGATGAATACCTTGCGTTGTGGAATTTGCTAATTGTTTTTCTATTTTAACGGTTTGATTAATAGGGACTAGTAATAAGCTGGTTGGGGGGTGTGATTGGTACTTAAAAGTGCATTTTTATTAAGGTTTTATATCATCATTTTGCACTTGAAATATCAATAACTCCTTAACTAAAACATGTTTTATAATAATATATCTAATAATAAAAGATACCTTTAATTTATGGTAAATGTTCATTTTGAATGCAGGCCTATCACATAAATGAAAGGATTGATTGATAAATTTAAAAACTGAAATTGAAAGGATAAAGAGATGGTCAAACTTTGAAAAGAGATGTCGGTGCAATCCAAACCGAAACACTATTCGGTAATTGGGTCATATCTGGAGCTATAGATCTTAGATTTAGGTCTACTTTATATGGATGAAAATGTAAGACATAGGCCTACAACTTTCATATGGAGCCCAAGATCTAAAAAGGCCATTTTCAAGTCCAAATTGTTGCAACAACAAAGAAGTCCGAATCTATCCTCCAGCCCGAGCACTGTTTAGTATTTTGGCCATATCTGGAGTTGTAGAAGTCGAAATGAGCTGAATTTTTTACACAAGAAAGCTGAGATAATTTCCTACAACTTTCATGTGCTAGCTGAAAGATTTCCTACAACCCGAGCACCTTGTTATAAACCAAAAAGGTGGTAGTTTTATAATTATACAAAAACAAACCCTTCCTCTTTCTTACATGTGCTAGCTGAAAATCCAGTAGTGGAGAAAAAAAAGGAGATAATTTCCTCTTCATTTCCTTTTATTTTTCTCTTAAACTTTTAGATGAGAAAATAGGTAATGGATAAGAGTAGTGAGATTTTTTGAAGCAAAGTGACACCAAATTTTATGGGTTAGATAAACAAGAGAAAGTTATTGTTAGAGAGAGAATCAAAGAAGACTTTGAAGGAAGAAGAAAAATTGGAAGAAAAACTTGTAAGGAATCAAGTAATTGAGCACAAACTTCAAAGTTTTAAGTGTTTGCGGAAGAAATCGCTAATTTCTCCAATTAGGTTTCTTAAATAAAAAGTAGGGGAATAAGAATTTAGTTGTGAAACTATTAGGCATAAAATAAATGTTAGATAGAATAAAATTAAGAGAAATTTTGAAAGAAAAATCCATAAGTGACCTGATGCAACCACATTATTTAATAGTTTCATCCACATTTAACTAGTGTTTTTTTTTTTTTTTTGGTAAGTTGACGTATATATTAAAGGAAAACGATACAAAGATTATAAGGGGCATACCCCAGATTTACAATGAGAACAGAAACGTAAAACAAGAGATGGCTACATGCTAGCCACCGAACTGAAAACTCAAGACCTAACTTGATTCGTTAGGGAAACCAATACAACCAGCTAAATATCAAATGAAGAATCTATGTTATTAACCCTCCATGCTCGTTGGATTCTTTTATTTTCATCTGTTGGTAGAACGTTCCTCATCAAATCAAGCTTATCACGGATGATACATTCGATTTGATGAAAGACCAAATTCTGAGTTCTAGATATTCCAGCAAAGGTCCGTGCATTCCTTGCCAGATATGATACACTGTAGCTGCAAAACTGAGTTTACGAGAAAAATTGACGAAACTTTTGCCATGCCAAGTGACAGTGGCCCATCGAATCCATTCATCCCATCCTTTTGTCATTCTTGGAATGTTGCATCTGTCACAAACATCCCACCAGATCGCTTTAGTATAGGAGCATTCAAAGAACAAGTGGTTGTGATCTTCGTAGTTGCGGAGACAGAGTGAGCATCTATTGGGACCATGTATACCAAATCGATGAAGTCTATCTTGAGTTGTGAGTTTCTGTTGGACAGCCACCCATAAAAGAAACGAATGTCTTGGAACAGCATTCTTGAACCACACAATGTCATGCCATTCGACCATCGTATGATGAAATCTTAGTTGTTCCCAAGCTATTTTGATCGAGAATCTGTGATTTGGTGAATCCAGCCAAACAATCTCATCATTTTGCCCTATCATAGGATTAGAATTGGAAGGAATAGCTTCTACAATGGGGTGCCATCCAATAGCGTGAGTGGTAGGAATTTTCCATTCTGAGTTATGAATCAGCATATTCACCTTCGCGTTCTTTTCCATACCTGAATCATAGATGAATCTGTCGCCGTAAGAATCTGCGAGCGGGCTATGAGGATGCCAATTGTCAAACCATAGAGAAGTTGTCCTGCCATCCCCTATGATGTACTTCATCTTCGGCCATGCTAAGGATCTGAGCTTTAGAATCTTTCTCCATGCCCAAGAGCAATTCTGTGGCGTCTTGATTGTCCAGAAATTCCTACCTCGCAACAGATTACATCTGATCCAAGTAGACCAGATTGAGCCATCTGAGTCATTGCACAGGTTCCAAATGTGTTTCAACAAAGCAATCTTGTTCCATTCTGTTATCCTCTTTATTCCTAGCCCCCCCTCCTTTTTTGGAAGACATACCTGATCCCAAGCCACTTTAGCCCCAGTAGTTCTCATATCTGAACCTGACCAAAGAAAGGATCTCATAATTTGCTCCACACTTTTTATGACTTGCCCAGGTAAGAGGAAGAGAGATGCCCAATAGACCTGGATGGAAAATAAAACTGAATTAATCAGTTGTACTCGTCCTGCATACGAGAGTGTTCTACAAGTCCAATGTCGAACTTTAGAGGTGATTCGATCCACAAGACCCTTACAATAAACAGCCTTTAGTCTGGACGAGATAAGAGGCACTCCCAAATATTTCATAGGGAGCTCCCCCTCTGCAAACCCAAGAACATGAATAATCTCTTCCCTCTCAGCATTTAACACACCGCTTAAGAAGATGTCACTTTTATTTGGATTTGGATACAGACCTGATAGATCTTGAAACTTTGTGAGCACAGTTTTGATCATACGAATTGAGTTTACATCTCCTTTGCTAAAAATCATCAAGTCGTCAGCAAAACAAAGATGAGAAATGTTGTCCTTCTTGCATCTCCAGTGGAACTTGAAGTTTTGGTTGGCACTCATCTTGCAGAATAGCCCCGAAAGGATTTCCATACATAGGACAAACAAATATGGAGAAAGTGGATCCCCTTGTCGAAGCCCTCTCCCCCCTTGAAAATAACCTGCAAGCTCACCATTGACGTTGATAGAGAATTGACATGATGTAACACAAACCATAATCCAATCAATGACTGTTCTAGGGAATCCCATTTTTCTTAACATAACGTCAACGAAATCCCACCGAACCGAGTCATAAGCCTTCATCAGATCTACTTTCATAGCACAACGGGCAGGTCCCGTAGATTTATGATAGCCTTTCATTAGTTCCTGAGACAAAAGAATGTTGTCGCTGATTCTCCGTCCAGAGATAAAAGCAGTCTGATACGGACCTACTAAGGATGGCAAAACAGCTGTGATTCTCCCAGCTAGAATCTTAGCGATGCATTTGTACACGGTATTGCAGCAAGATATAGGACGAAAATCTGTCAACCTCGTAGGATTGGCAACTTTAGGAATAAGGGAAATTGATGTAGCATTCATTTCTTTAAGCATTCTCCGAGTCTGAAAGAAGGAGCTAACAGCATTGATTACATCCTCCCCAACTATGTGCCACATTCTTTTGAAGAAACCTGCGTTAAATCCATCCGGACCAGGGGCTTTGTTGTTCTTCAAACTAAACATAGCATGCTTAATCTCCTCCCTTGTTACATCTTGTGCTAATACATGTTGTTGCGTTGAAGACAGTTTCAAGTTAATTGCCGATTCCATCTCTTCCTCATTCAGAACCCTAGGCATCTGTTCCACTCTTAACACACGCTGGAAGTACGCAATGACTTCTGATTTAACTGCCTCATGTCCTTCGACAACCTCTCCATCCTCCTTTGTAAGTGAAAGAAGTTTATTTCTATGCTGTCTTCCATTTACTGATTTGTGAAAGTAGCCAGTATTCTGATCCCCCAAGCTAAGCCACTGTATCCTTGACTTTTGTTTGAAAAAACTCTCTTCGGCCTTGACGATAGAAGCGTAGTTACGTACAGCATCCCTTTCTCGCATGCACAAAGTTGGATTCCCATGTGCTGTATGGAGAGCCTGTTGAGCTTTATCCATTTCATCTTTCGCATCTTTGACTCTATCTGAAATGTTGGAGAAGTGAGTCATATTGAAAAGTTTCAATTCCCGTTTTAGTTTTCTTAGCTTGCAACACAGCTGATACATTGGACAACCCCCTGAATTGTGTTCCCATACTTTCCTCACCAAGGGCATGAACTCGTCATGGTCCATCCACATATCAAAGAATCTGAATGGTTTCTTTATATTCTGATAATCACCAGTAACCTTTACCACCATAGGAGAATGGTCTGACATACCCGATGGCAAAAATCTCGCTTCTGAAAAGGGGAAGTTTAGATTCCATTTCTCATTGACAAGCACTCTATCTAGTTTCCACATAATCAGATTCTCAGGACATTGGTTCGACCAAGTATAATGCAGGCCTGAATATCGAAGATCATCCACTTTCGCTTCTTGAATACATTTTTCCAATCTGTCCATATGACCAGCCCATGAAGTAGACCCTCCTAACCTGTCTGATTGGTAGCGGATAGCATTAAAGTCGCCCATAAGAATCCATGGGCTGGACTCCCATCCATCACTACGACTCACTATATCAGACCATAATGCCTCATGTAAGGAAGCGTTATTGTCTCCGTATATAATTGAAGCATTGAAACAGATATTGGTAGCTAATATAGTGACAGAAACATGAATAGCCTGGTCTGACATTCCGAGGACATCAACCTTCACCACATCAGCATTCCAACAAACCCAAATACGACCACGACAAGAGAAATCATAATTATACAAGAAGGACCAATTACACAGAAGAAGTTGAGAAACATTATATTTATTCTCGTTTCTAACCCGAGTTTCAACCAAACCGAAAAGAGTCATCCTCTCTTGATGGATGAGCTGACGCAATGCTGAATGCTTTATGGGATCATTCAAACCTCTTACATTCCAACATCCAATAATCATAAGAAAATAGAGAGGAGTACAAACAGCAACACAAAGATTACCTCGACGTGCCCCCAGGCGAGGAGACAGATTTCTTATTCTTCTTTGAAGAGTTTTTCGAAACCTTTTTCTTTTTCTCTAGAGAGTCTCTAGCCTTAATAGCCAACTGATTAACAGTTTCCCTTTCGGTGGAATTCAGAGTTTGTGGGCTTGTCAGGATTGGTGACGTCAACTCCTTATCAGTTCGTTCCCCATCTGTATCACCTCCCATTGCGTCAATATCTACATTCAGCTCATGACTATTAACGAAAAGAACCTGGTTCACGGTCGCACAATCAGATGTATTGGAGATGGCTAAACTTTGATCTGAAGCAGTACTTGTACCCCCCTGCTCCTGCTTCATGTCTCCTTGTGAACTCTTCAAAACAAGAGGAGATGTAGGATTTTCATCTTCATAACAATCAGCATTGCTCACATCTGATGCAGCCTTCTCATTGATATTACAATCAGAAATATTTGTACCAGATGTCGAACAACCATTCTCATTACAATTACGCACTTTAGATGCCAAAGTGCCATTCTCACCACTCACAGAACCCTTATTTCGTTTAGCAACTACCTGCCATTGAAACTGATTCTGCTGTTTATCCACAGATTTAGAGTTCGCAGCTCCTAGTTTCCTCTTACCCTCTGCCTCCATTGTAAGATTTGCATCGTTATTAGTAGCACATATCGCTGTCGTGTGTCCAAAGACATTACAATTATTGCACTTCGATGGTATCCATTCGTAATCAGCTGAAATTGTTATGAATAATCCATTTGGACAGCGAAGGTCGTATTCCTTAACCAGCGTCTTCGTAGCATCAATCTCAACACAAACTCTTGCGTAGCTAAGCCTTTGACGCAACAATGTAGTCTGATCAGCATGAAGAGGAACCCCAATAGCACTCGCTACACAACTCAACCCCTTAATAGTCCAATACTCAAGAGGAACATTATACAGCCTAACCCATACCGGAACTTTGACCAAATCACCTTTCAAAAATTGCATGTTCGGTTGCCAACGTTTAAGCACCAAAGGTCTGCTTGCCATGTGCCATGGGGCTCTTTCCAGCACATTAGTGGCATGATCAACAGAATCAAAAGTGAATAGGAAGAAACCATTATCCGAAGATAAAACTTCTGATAGACCGTAGGAGCCCCAGATTCTTTTGGAAATAGAATTAACAACGGGATATGGTAATTTGTGACCCACAAAATGACCAACTAGGGTGGATTTCCAAAGTTCGCAGCCATCCTCAAACATATCAAGTGGAGGAGCTACTGTCACACGACCATCAGTCATAGCAGGGGGAGCAAAATGCAGATTATGAACTAGAGAAATACCAAGGTTCTTGGTACCCTCATTGTTATCAACATCAGAACCCTTCAAAGCATTTAAAAAATTCAATTTGGGGCGAAGATTTTGCTGGTCTTGTTGCTGAGACCCTACCTTCAACTCATCAACTTTAGAACCCAACACATGATTCATTTCTGAAACAACATTAGAAGCTTGGGAATTAGAGTGTTTCTTCTCTATGCTAGCTTCAGAATCAGCTTGATTAACATTAGTAAACTGAGAAATCCTCATCCCATGGCTGTTCAACATATCTTGTAGCTCTAATCTTAATATATGTCCAGACTTGACTTCATTGTGTTGTTCATTGTTAGAGGTAACCATTGGAACAGAATCCACAGCAGAACATAAGGACATTATGGCAGCATACAAATACTAGAGATACCAAATTCTAAGAAGAGAAACTGAGTCTAAGACGTAACCTAAGCTCAGAAACAACAAGAATGTAATCTCAGAAACAACAAGATTCAGATTTGTTCATGAAGGGAGAAGAGAATTACAGAATTACGAGGCCAGTATCTTCGAGATTATTGATTGGAATGATGATCCGTGCGGTCAAGCTATAGAGTATATTCTGATGAACAACATACTAAAAAATGGTGACGATCCAACGGCGAACAAAGAAGATCAAGCTTCAACAAAACCCAATTCACTCTGCTGCAACCAAAATTGCAGAACAATAGAAATATTACGAGATCAATATCTCCCACCTCGTTGATTGGAATGAAGATCTATTCGGTCAATGTTTCGAGAGGGTTGGAATGAACAACATAGTAAGAAATGAGGACGATCCAACGGTGGACGGAGTAGATCTAGCTCTGACAGTTTGATCTCTAATCTCTCTCTCTCTCCAGTTCTCTCTCTGCTGTTTTTCTTTTGGTTAAGGTTTGATCTTTAACTAGTGTTTTGCCTATGTTTTATATATAAAATGCATTGATATTCTTTGTTTTATGTTTTAAAGGCACGTTTTGCATGAAAGATACAAAGAGTAAATTAAAGGTAATTGACACAATTGACCTTCAGTCAATATTTTGTACAGAGCGTGAGCTCTAGAGGTCAAAATAAAGTGAATCTAATGGCATTAAAAATTTAACATCCATACCTTTCTGGACATCTAAGGCAAGAAAGAAAAAAAAAGGAAGAGCATGGAAATCGCAGCCTTCAAAGTCAAATCTTGTAATTTGTTAGTGTTGACCTTCAACCATTCCAACTTGAATATCTAGAGGTACAGAAATCCAATTGATGCAAACTTAATTTTGTTGGCTTCTTGACTCAAAGACCTATCAATGCTCCAAATTTCAGCTAAAAACAATATCATATGAGGGAGATATGATTTTTCAAAGATGAAAAGTAAATTCTGCCAGCAAATAGGTTTTGTGATAAAACGAATCCAAATTACTTTTTAAAGCATCTAGATTGATATCTAGGTTTTTATTTAAGCAATTTAGCTCTTCTAAGTCAGTGCTTGAAGATCTCGTGTAAGGCTATTGACACGACCAAAAGATTGATGTCTTCTCCCAAGTGTAGGTGTGTCGAAAGTAATAAATAACCCGACAAGATCGGGGTCGAACTATATGGAGGTTAATTATATAAATTATAAATAACAACATAATATCAACAACAACAACAACAACAACAACCATAATAATAATAATAGTACTAATAATAATAATGGTAATATTAATAATAACAATAATAATAATGAAGAAGAAGAAGAAGAAGTTGATGAGAACTTTGAGATGGAAAATCAATGTAAGGATTAGACAATGATAACAACAAATGTTAAGATTAGAGGATCCACTAATATTATGCCAAATAAGTATAGTATAAACTCTTATTACTTAATTGGAAACCACATATAAAGGAGGTTCCAATCAGATTATAAATTATTAACTTGATTACATTAGTTATCTTATTTGAATTATGCTAATACTTGTAAATGTTGTCAGACATTCGTGATTATAACTTATGTTAACAACAAATCAAGTTCCTTTCATAGCTCAGCTGTCGGTTATACCATACCATATATGCTATGAAATTGTCAAGCATTTGTTGTACCAAGTGTTATACAACATAAATTTATATTAGTCATTTACCAAGCAAAGTATTAAAGAGTGAATAAGATAACAAATACAAAACATGTTAGTATCAAACATTAAAGTCCATGTTAAGTTTACACTATATTTATTCTTATGCTATAAGTGTAACCTTTTCACCTTGACATAATAAACTTAACTAAACATAATGAAAGAAAGAAAAATAAATAAACAAAATAAGAACATAAATAAGATGAAAGCTAACTAAGTAAAGGAAAGGAATTGAAAGACATAAACAAGATATTAATGAAAATAAAACTTAAGCATTACAAAAATACAAAGAGAGAAAGTAAGAGCATGATCTTAATCTCGAAACCAAAATGCCTAAATGCATGACAAATGCCTCCTTTTATAGGCCAAAATTGGGAACTACTGATTTGATGACTAATTAATAAGTGGGCGACTAACTCTTGACTTGATGACACTATTTATCTTCTTTGTATGCTAAAAATATCATTGATAATGTCACAATTGGAACCACTTGATAATATGAAAGTTCTAGAAAATTGTCTCAACTTTCTAGAAAAAAAATTGGAGGTTATTTGGACTTCTAGAACTCCAGATATAGGTCAAACACTGAATAGTGTTCGGCTATAGGACATATTTGGACTTCTTCATTGTTGATATAATTTGGACTTGAAAATGATCTTTTTAAATCTTACGCTCCATGAAAGTTGGAGGCCTATGTCTTACCTCTCCATCCATATAAAGCAGACCTAATTCTAAAATCTACAGCTCTAGTTATGACCCAATTACTAAACAGTATTCCGGTTTAGACTGTACCTGCATCTCTTTTCTAAGTTTGGCCATATCTCTTTATCCTTTCAATTTCAGTTCTTAAACTCATCAATCAATCCTTTCATTTATGTGATAGGCCTGAATTTAAAATGAGCATTTACCACAAATTAAAGGTATCATATATTATTAGATATGTTATTATAAAACATGTTTTAGTTAAGGAGTTATTGATACTTCAAGTGCAAAATGATGTTATAAAACCTTGATAAAAATACACTTTTAAGTACTAATCACACCCCCCAACCAGCTCATTATTAGTCCCTAGTAATCAAAGCCTTAAAATAGAAAAATAATTTGCAAATTCCACAAGGTATTCATCATTTAACTTCTATCAATCTATCCAGATAAATAAACTCTCATTAAATTTATATATCTGCTTAATACCTCTTAAACAAGATATTAGTGAACCTTCCTTTTGTGCTCAATATATCAACTCACAGTTATGGGGCTTTACTTCGAAGAAAACAAAATTTTTGTTCTAATGTTTAAGGTTAACTTTCTTAGGTTAGGATTTTGTTTTCTTTTTTTAAAAAAAAATATATATGCATGTAACTTAACACGCAATGCATTTTTACCCCATATAATGAGCTTTCGGCTAATGACTCCTATACTAGTTGGTCCTAGGGCATTAGGTGTTGAGACACCCTACGAGCTTAGTAACTCAGGTTGTAGATACTGATACATAGATATTGCAATGTTTGATTCCTTTAAACTTTTCTCCTCAACCCATGTAACAAGTGTTGGGCCAATAGCTCCCAAGTTAGTTGACTTTAGGGTCTGAGGTGTTAGAACACCCTTTTGGGCTCAATTGCTTAGGTTAGCGAGGCTACGAAACCAAACTTATCAATATTTTTATTATCATTATTTTTTTTTTGCTTTTTTCATTTTGTTTTGTTTTGTTTTTTTCAAATTATATACTATCTCTTTCGCTTAGTTGTTACCTTTAACAAAAGAATATAAATAATATAATAATCCAATGTGTAACCCATAATCATATATTAAAGTGTGTGTGAAAATTTAGGTTTAAGAATACATGTTAAATGAGTATATGAGTAGAATTAAGTGATAATAATGCGACAGTTTGTAAACTTGAATATTTCAAGAAGTATTATGATAGACCTTGTTAAGAATGGTTACTAAGATGCGTCTCAAGAGTCACTTTAACAAAAAAAGCTCATTTACTCTGTCATTCTAGTAACAATAATTTTGCACATGCTTTATAAAATAGAAAACACAATTAGTTAATTTTTTTTGTCAACAACTACCCTCTCCCCCCAACCAAAATGAGACATTGTCCTCAATGTCCTAAAGTAGAAAGATAGAGTATAGAAGACATCACCTAAAATAATAAACACTAACAAACCTGATACACGCTTAAACAAATATAAGAAACAACAAAATGCAATAATAAAACCAAAAGATACAAAGATTCACAAATGACAGCTCAAATCCAATCTAAACTTTTTACGACTTTTCTTAGATGACCAATTTATGTGACTCATAAGGGATCAATTACAGGAATAAAAGATTATAGTTGGTCAATCAATTATTTAGCAATAACAACAGAGATTATGATTTGTCGTGCCGAAGATGTTAGAATTTCCTATTCCAAAGCATGATCAAGAAACGACAACAACTTATCATAATAACCATTAACATTGAACAGACCTATGGGTTTATGGTGAATATCCATGATTCACCAAGATAGATTTTCCAAATTTTTTTGGTGATGACCCAATTGAATGGCTTAATAAAGCTTTTGGTACTTTAAATTTCAAGAGTCTGTGGAGGAACGGAAGGTTGCTCTTGCATCTTTTCACCTAAAGGTGAAGCCAACCAGTGGTGGCAATAACTCAAATGGGTTCAAAAAAAATAAAGGACTAAAGATTACTTGGAGCTTATTTGAATGGGAGATCATAACTCATTTCGGTCCTACTATGAGTGCTTTGATGAAGCCTTGTTCCGAGTTAAGCAAACTGGTACGATTTGGGACTATTAACATGAATTTAAAAGGTTGGCCAACAGGGTTGTTGAGTGGCCTCAATCAACCATTATTGGCACTTTCATTGAAGGCCTAAAAGGTGAAACTGCAGATGAGGTACATATGGCTAAACCATAGATTTTGTGAAAAGCTATTAGGATAGCTAAGATGACTAGCTCATAAGAAGACGAAGACAAGGGCAAACAAAAGTAGTATGACCTGCACTTATATAATGCCTTTTCGTAGCACCACCATTTTTAGCAACACCTATAGCTCTAAAATAGGTGGTTAGCTTTCTAGTTAAGCATCTATCATAGGAAGAAATGTAATGAAGAAGGGATAGAGTCCTTTACTTCAACTAGATCAAGCATTTCACCCCTAGTCATAGGTGTCGAACCTTACAAATTTTTTTTTATTGAAGAAGAAAACAATGAAGAGGGTGAAACTAATGGCTTATAGACTCAAATTTGGGAAAATAACTAAAGAGTTAAAGCATGAAGTAGGAGAAGAGCAAGCATAAATCACTCTTCATGTTTTTCAAGTTGGAAGGGGCTTTATACCATAAAATTACATGCATTCATTTTCAAACAACCTATTAGTGTGCTAGTTGACAATGGCTTGAGCCATAACTTTGTAAGTTACATAGTTGCTCGCCACCTTCATTTACTAATTACTTTAACCAAGAAATTCAATATGAAGATTGTTGATAGAGGACAACTTTCTTGCCACGAGAAATATGAAGCAATATAGCTGGAGATCCAAGGTTTTTGTTTTGCGGTCATATTATTCTCTCTCCCATTACAAGGACTAGATGTAGTCATAGGTATAGAGTGGCTAGTGGATTTGGAATCGGTCTTATGTGATTGGCACAATTTGACTATGAGATTTAACAAGTAAGGAGAGCCAAGGGAATTATACGGCCAGAATGATTCTTTTTCTATAATGATTATTGTACAGTTCTTGCGATGTCACACAAATTAATTACTCTAACTTAAAATACAATACATAAGATAATATAGAGCAAACAAGAGGTCGATCCCACGAGGAAGGTTCAAGTTAGATTTTTATCTAGATGGTATGCAACTTGGGGGGTTTTGGACATTATCTAGGCTATAGTAAAAGAAATTAGAAAACTATCAAGTCAAATTAAATAAAATCAGAAAATTATCTAGCATAAAAATTCTGTCACCTTTCCAAATCATTAAAGAACAGCTCATTTGGACATATGAGTCAAAAGTTATGGGCAAAACACCGAAAGGTGTTCTGAAAAATCAAATCAGGTCAGCTTGGAAACCACTTTGGTGCATGTTTTTCTTCCTCTATTATGAGTTGTTTCTTTCTTCTTTTTGACCCAAAATAATGTAACAATGTCCCCTTCAGCTTTCTATCCATATGCTTGCCCTCTTGGATCAATGGATTACCCAAAATAAATCAATTGTTATTTGTTGTGTGGACATGTAAGATCATGGTAATTGCTTCGGCTGATTTGAAAGCTAATTTGGGGCTGAATTTAAGCATCATATAAGGCTATAAATGTACCTATTATTTGGGCTAAGATTGACATTGAAATCTTGAGTATTTGATGGTTAAAGTTTGCACACAATATAAGGCAAGTTTGGGCTTGAAATAAATCATATGATAATCTTTTCTAGGATTGGAATAGAATTGATTTTTTAGGGAAAATTTGGAGCACTTATTTGAACCAAGATTTGCTTCAAACTTCAACTAAATTTTTCTTCAATTCTTTGTTCCAAATTTCGATATTAAATTTTCTAAAATAATTCGTTTAAGCTCCAAAAACCTATCAAAACATTAAAAGAAACTTCATTACTAAAAAGCACATCAATTATTATAAAAAAAACCCAAATAAAAACAATAAAT
>NW_011502431.1:0-20721 GCF_000495115.2 Populus euphratica
AGATCTAATAGTGTTTAGATCTGAGCCTTTTATTTTTTAGTATACAATAGGCTTTACCACACCAGATTAAAACCCGAATCAATCTCCGCCGCTTAAATAATCTGCCCTTCGATCTGGTTGCGACACGTCAGCAGGTATACAGAGCTCTCGGTACACCGCGCCACATCAGATTGTAGCCCATTCAATCTTGACCGTCCGATCAACTTGGAGATCAAACGAATCACAGCCGCACGATCTGTTCATCCAAGATCCAGCGGTTCACAGACTTCAGACGCAGGAGTGCACCATACACTCGTCCACACCAGAGCAAAACCCAGAGCTTCTCTCTCCTCTCGCCGGCGATTCTCTCTCTCTCCGCGGATCTCCCATTTCCGGCCGTTTCAAGCCGTGAAACCACCACATAATTGTGCATCGCCTCCCCCTGAGCAAAACCCCAGCCGTTTCACACTTTGTCACCGGTTAATTGGGCCGGAAAAAGGCCGCGACCGACATCGACCAATCGACCTTCAAGTCGTCGATTCTCCCTCCTCAGCCATCAACGGCCAACTAGACCACCACCATGAGAATCCTCGTCCTCAGATCTACCATAATCGACTATCTTTTGGCCGGAACCTCGCCGGAAAATTTCGCGCGTGAACAGTTACCGCGCGTGAGCCACACGCGCCGCCAGTGCATTTTCGTAAATTTTCGATAAATCCGAGGGTATTTCAGTCTTTTACCTATACAGGGGTACTCAGGTAATTTTCTATGATATTTTATGATATTTTATATATAAATACTTGTAAATTTTTGCATGTGAAAAAAAAAAAAACAAAAATAAACAAAAATAAATAACAACGCGAGTTCAACACCCATTTTTATCATATCACTGTTCATAGGTCAAACGCCTAATTTTCAAGAATTGATATATCTATTTGTGAATGATATCAAAATAATTTTTATTTTATAAAATAAATATTATTTGTCAACACGTCTCTTTTATTTACAGAAAAGGACCGATGTCAAGAAAAAATTAAATACCAAATATGGATTATGTCCATTATTATTTATTTTGGTAAATTAGACGTAACTCTCCTTTTTAGGGATAAACGTCGACATTTTAGACAAAGTCTCCTAATTTTAGGGACTGATGTCATTTTTAACGCGTCTCCTATTTTTAGGGACCGACGTTAACCATGTTAAAAAATTTACAAATAAGCTCAAAATATAATAGCATTTGAATTAGATAAGAAAAACACACAAGTAAAGGTAACCTTTCTCTGAAAGGATGTTTTAAGGGTGGTGTCTACCTTCCCTTAATCATAACTAACCCAGTACCTGAATCTTTGGGACCAGTGTCTAATTTTGGATTTCTAGTTCCCTCAAATTACTAGATGGCGACTCCAATAAAATCTTTATTTCCCCCAATCAAATAAAAATTAAATTCCTTTTGTTTGTTTTAAAAAAAAAACAAACAAAAAAAAAGGAGTGGAGCCGTCGCCCGACGTCGTGTACAAGCATCCTGATATGACTAAAAGTACGACCTAAGAATAAATCAACCAAATTTATGATGGAAATAAAGTGTTTAGTGCAAAACTCGATTCAAGATCCTTCTTGCGATAGAATTCTCTACTTTCACGTTAGATATTCAAACGAGAATATTATAAGCTTTTGATATTGAAATTAAGTGATTCAAATCCCAAATTCATCTACATTTGTAGAGCTACAACTTTCATGAAGGATAAAGAATGAGATAAATTTGTTTTGAAGAACTAAATTGAACCAAACTCGGCTTGAAGCCTTCTTATGTTGGGATTCTACGCTTTCACGTTAGATTTCAAACAGGAATATCTTGAGCTTTTGATATCAAAATCAAGTAATTCAAAAGCCTAAATTCATTTATGTGTCCCAGACTACAATTTTAATAAAGGATTTGAAGTGAGATAAAATCATTTTAGATAACAGAATCTAATAGGAATTGGTTGGTCAAAATTTTTTTCTTGATCTGACAATCCTAAGCATCCAAATCTGATTGGGAGTTTGTCGTAGGAATAATGACCTTCAGAACTTATTTAAAGGTGTAAGTCAATTTTTTAACATATCATGAGTGACATAATATAGCTAAGATGGTCACATATCGTATGAAACTAAGTCAGAATCAGAGCCTAAGTTTAAACAAAAAAATTACGACAACAGCAAAAATATTTTTTTTTTAAATGCAAATTCTGAGGGATTTATATGAAGACTCCTTATCAGCCTTAGAAACCTAACCCTTTTGGCAGCAAACGGAGAGGATAAAAAGAGTAGAAAACTCAAACAGGGTTCAAAAAAATATTTCTTTCTCCTCTGCTTTTGTCAATTTTCCAGCAAATATGGGCTACACTGTTACACTTGGTTCAAAAGGGGGCACACACTATCTTCAACACGTCGGGTCTAAAACTGAGTAACAACAAGTAGTATTAGTCATAGCTTGATATTCAACTTCGGTACTGGATCGAGAGATTGCATGTTGTGTTTTTACACACCATGAAATGATATTGGTGTTAAGAAAGGTGTAGTAAACAGTGGTAGATGTCCATGTCATGTGGTAGCCAACCCAATTCGCATTTAAGAAGGCATATAATTCAAAAGTTGTATTGGAAGAGAGATGTAGACTAGTAGCAATTGTTCTTTTTAGGTATCGAAGGATGCATTGAACCAGTTTCAAGTGGGAAACTGTACGATTATGCATGAATTGTGAAACATAGTTAGCATTGTAGGATAATTTGGTCACGTGAGACCGAGGTATTAGAGAGCACTAACAATCCTACGTAACTGCCTGGGATCTGCAATTGAGGTAGTAGCTATATCTATTTTGAATTTGACTTTCAAATGTGTGCTCATGGGTTTGCAATGAAGCATACTAGAGCAATCAAGGATGGTAAGTGCATAGTGTGACTGAGACAAATGTAGTCCATCTGCTGTGGTAGAAATATCAACGCCTAGGAAATGATGCACTGATAAATCTTTCATGAAGAACTCTGATTAGTACTTAAAAGTGCATTTTTATTAAGGTTTTATATCATTATTTTGCATTTAAAGTTTCATTAACTCCTTAACTGAAGTATGTTTTATACTAATATATCTAATAATATAAGATACCTTTAATTTATGGTAAATGTTCATTTTAAATACAGGCCTATCACATAAATGAAAGGATTGATTGATGAGTTTAAGAACTAAAATTGAAATAACAAAGAGATGACTAAACTTAGAAAAGAGATGTTGGTGTAGTACAAACCGAAACATTGTTCGGTAATTGGGTTACATCTAGAGCTGTAGATCTTGGATTTAGGTCTACTTTATATGAATGGAAAGGTAAGAGGCCTAAAATTTTTAAATGGAGCCCAAGATTTAATAAGGTCACTTTCAAGTCCAAATTATAGTAACAATGAAGAAGTTTGAATCTGTCCTATAGCCCAAATACTGTTTAGTGTTTGGCCCATATCTGGAGTTCTAGAAATCCAAATGACCTATATTTTTTTTCCTAGAAAGTACAAACAATTTTCTATACCTTTTATGTTTTTAAGTGGTTCCAATTCTAACGTTATCAATGATGTTTTGGGCAGACAAAACAAGATAAGAATTGTCACCAAGTCAAGAGTTGGCCACCCACTCATCAATTAGTCATCAAATCAATAGTTCCCAATTTTGGCCTATAAAAGGAAGCATTTACCATGCATTTAGGCATCTTGGTCTCCAGATCAAGATCATGCTCTTGTTTTCTCTCTTTGTATTTTTGTAATGCTTAAGTTTTGCTTTCATTAATATCTTGTTCATGCCTTTCATTTTCTTTCATTTCCTTTACTTAGTTAACTTTATCTTATTTATGTTCTTATTTTATTTATTTATTTTTCTTTCTTTTATTATGTTTAGTTAAGTTTATTATGTCAAGGTAAAAAGGTTATATTAATGGTGTAAGAATAAGTATAGTGTAAACTTAACATGGACTTTAATATTTGATACTAACATGTTTTATATTTGTTATCTTGTTCTCTCTTTAATACTTTGCTTGTTAAATGACTAATCTAAATTTATGTTGTAAAACACTTGGTACAACAAATGCTTGGCACTTTCATAACCCATACTATATGGTATAACCGATACCTGAGTTATGAAAGCAACTTGATTTGTTGTTAACATAAGTTATAATTAGTTTGAAAATCAGCTAAGATGCTGATCCATGTTTTGCAATTGTGAAATCAGTTTAGTATAGGTTGGTCTCGGTGGTTTCAACATCGTTGTTATAAATGTTTCATATTACAGTCTTAGACTTGTGAGAAGAAAAAAAATCTTTTCTTTATCTGATAGGGGTTTTCCAATACCAGTAAGATTGTCACACAAACCTTTAAAAATATATATGTGATCTCCAATGGTCCTGTTGTCATCCTTATGAAGGTAGGCAAGTTGTTGTTGTAGTGTAAACTCTCGTTGTTAAGAGTTCTGTGCTTAAGCATATTTTAGTGCTTCCTACACTACAAGTGTTGTGTCTAAGACAATGAAAAGTCCAAGTGCTTCTTTAGAAAGGGTTCCAATGATCCAACCCCGAAGAAGACGATCAACTTTTGCCAAACAATGAATTCCCTTATCAATTGTGGTGTAATGTTTCCTGTTTCTGTGATGTTTAAATCTGAAATTGTGTATTTTATTGGGCTTGGTGTTTCTCTGGTGAGATGATCAATCAAGTCTTACCTTTTTGCTAATCTTAAAACTTGTTCTCTCCACAGTAGGTAATTGGATTGTGTAAGTTTATGTATGGCAAAGAGGTCATAGTGTCTAGAATAAGAGGTAAGACCGTTCCTGCTCTAATACTAAGAGAAAAAAATATAATTGCTATAAAAAAAAATCTATATTAGTTTCACCAATACATCTCTGCACTAACCAAAAAGATATATATAAACTCATACATTATTAGTTGTTACACAAGATAAGGAAATAAAAGATTACTATTCTATCTCCATAAATTCAGCAGCTAAATACTGAAAGGAATTATCAAGTGTAACTATTAATTAGTTAGAGTTTTTTTTTATCTATTGAACTACCATTTACATAGGAATTTGTTACTCTTTGAAAGTCCTTATCACTAACCATATTTCCTTTGATGTGTTTGTGAGTATAATCATCCTTATTAGTCTATAATTCTTTCTCGTCACTTCATGATTTGTGGGATAATTCTTTCTTGTCACTCCATGATTTGTGGGATAGACTCACACAATTATTGCTAACATTAGGCTATAGTTGCTAATAGTTGATGCAACCAAAATTCAGCTCTTTACATTGCATATGAATTGTTATTAAACTCGGCCTGGTATTTTAACCTTTAAACAACTTGGTTTTGACTTTTTATCTAACTTGTATTTAAAATCAAATTGTACGAAAGTCAACTCGACGTGACTAAAATAACTTAGCTAGTCTAAATACAACTTATAAGTTTTAAGTTGATAATTATAAAAAGTTAGAAGAGATAATTAAATTGTGATATCATAGGTTGCAAGATACATTGTTTTTATTTAAATTTTATATGTGTCAATTAAAGTTGATCATCACCATAGTTTGATCAAAATTAATGAAAAAAGGTAGAATTTGCATCATCAATGATGTTTTTATATTTACCAACCAGTGCTAATAAGTCTATTATACATACTTTTTTTTTAGAAATGATCATAATAAAGTTATTTGGTTATCTATTGTCAAAACAAAACTTGTGAGTTGTGTCTAAGTAGTTGAAGATGGTAACGATAAAGTAATTAAGGGAGATGTATTTCAAATAGATTAGTTAGTTTATCCATATTGAGTTTTGGACACAATACGCAGTTTCATTTTAAAGGAAAAGGCAGTAAAAACGATGTCAGAGTTCACATTTATCCTCAATTTATGATTTGTTCAATGAAGTCCTTAATTGCAATTATGATTTAAAAATCAATGCAATTGCATACATGTCAAAAATCAAACGGCGACCTTGAAGTTGGCTGCCTTTTTAACTTTGGTCCTTAGTCTTAAATTTATGCAACTTGACCCTTAATTGATCAATAAACTTTTAATTTCTTCAATTTGACCCCTGATTAGGTTTTAATTACAACTCCTCTATTTATGTGCCTTTTTCCAGTTTGGTCTTTAGTTTTAGATTTTTTCAATTAAGTCCTTAATTGGTCATCGAACTTGAATATTTATACAATTAAGCCTCTGATTTAACCAAATTAACTCTCAAAAAATCTAATGTGACCCCAGAACTTTAATTTCTTTTAATTAAAGCCCAAATTGACTTCAAAATCAATATTTCTTACAATCAAACCCTTTATAAATTCAATCAAACTTTCAATAAAGTTTAATTGAGACCATAAATATCTGATCTTGGACTTTTCTTCTTTAAATTTTCTTTGTCAATAAAGCTCTCATCAGTTAACAAAATACTATCAAATTTTAATATTTATATTTTTGAACCTTCTCAAATAATTTTTAACCATTTTTAGCGTTTCCACATCCTTTTTTCATTGTTATTATGTTTTTGAACATATATTTTTGATTGTTTTGCATTTTTTTATTTTTTATATGGGGACCTAAAAATGGGTTACAACATTCACAATGCACTAATGAAATATTTCTTTGGCATTTTCTAATTTTTTTAATAGTGCATTTCATAAAATAAAAAAGAAATGGCTAAATCTACCCTTAATGTATCTCTTATATAATTGAGTAAAATTTCAATTCCATCAATTTACTACCTCTAAGATAATGTAACTGATATGTTATTGTTTAAAATGAATAATTAAAATAATAAGGCTTTGAGTTAGAATATTGAATAGAAATGCTTAAGGTTATATGTCCTTTATACCAAAACTACAATGTAAAAGCATCCCTTTCCAATTTCACTGTCATATTTAAAGTTGATGAGTATAGACACAAAAAAAGAACAAAAAAAGAAAAAGAAAAAGAAGAGCAAGCATGAAAGACTAGCTTTTTTAAGTAAAATTATTAGTCTAGAATGACCAAGCTTCTTTTTAGACCTAACTTTATTCGAATATTTCATAAATAGGTCTACTAGTTTTTTTGTATAATTTATTAGTGAAGGGTCCACATCTGATAGATAAAATTATCAAATTCTGTGAACCTGCCTACAGTACTCTCTTCAAGTTAAAAAAGACTCGCTTTTGAGTTTTAGCCATCAAGCTACCATTGTTACTGACCTGTTAAATCAATGTTGGTTCCTTTTTGCTAAATTGACCTCTAATGTGTATTTGACTAAAATAAGGTAAGGTTAGCCACAAATCACTTCCCAAAACACATTTAATCTTGATAAAACCATTACAAGTTATCAATTACTTATTTTATACTACACCATTACATTATTCAAACTCTCTACCATTTTTTGTTTCCTTCTCATTCATTTTTTTCCCTTGAACTTGGAATTTTACCCTTTTTTCAAACAAACACCTCATCTCTTTTAAGTGTCAATACTATACACTTTTATATTGCAAATATATCTACTATGTTGTCTATCATGTAAAATATTCCTATCATATTGCAATGATATGTCTAAAAGTAGATGACATGCATTATAGACAAAGCAATACACAAAATACTATCAAAAATATCTTTTTCCTAAACAAAACAAAATCAGAAAGTGTTTGTCCATGATTTTTTTATTGTCTTGATTTAGCCATTTTAGTTTGCAGGGCTTGGGTGTTTTTTATTTTATTTTGAGTTATAATTTCTCAATTGTCTCGATTGACACTTTATTTTTAAAGCTACCTCTATCAATGATCAAATCCCAAACCTTATTTTTAATGATACAAGTTGGTTAAAATATGTTGGAGCGTACTCAATCCACTTCCAAGCTACCTATAGGAGATAGTATAACATTTTTTATAATTATACTAACATCAATGTATCAGTGAAGAATATCTCCATTACTTCTAGAAACATTATAAATATGATTAACCACTTCCTTAAGCTCTTTTTTCAACAAATTATTGCCTTGGCAAAACTCTAGCTTGCAATACTCATTAGCTTGATGCCCTATTTTTCATATATATATATATAAATGAATTCTAAAACTAGAACTAGAATCCTGATCTATCATTTGTTAGGTTTTATATGAGGTTGTTTTGGATTGAGAAGTGGTCGCTCTCGAACTATTGTTTTGTTCTCTTTTGATATATCATTCAATCAATAAACTTTTACTAGTTGCTTAAATAACCTGTTGTTTCTCTACCATCAGGGCCTTTTAATAGGCTTCCGATATTATTAACAAAGATTACTAGCATAACATAAACCACATAGGTATATGGTCACTAGATGTTTTTTTTTCCCTAACAGGTCATTTCTCGTTATTGGGTAATAAAATTTATCAAAGTAATCATTTACAAACTTACCCCATTGCCTCAATATTGTGTGGATTCGATGGTATAAAGTTTTTCCATATCCAAAAGGAAGTGCTCCTTCATCTTTCTTTTTATCATCTTATAGTTAATAATACTTGGTTTACCCTACTATTCTCGTGAACTATTTAACTGTTTCCACCAAGTAGAAACTCATTCCTTCAATATGATGGCAAATAGTTTCACCCTCATCTGCTCTAGGACATATTTATACTAAAAAAAATCCTTTCTACTTCATTCATTTAATTGATAAACTTTTTTCCCTATAAAGTTCTTGTAAAATAAAAAAGTTTTACCAAAAATAATAAATCTTCCATCTATTTTTTATGGAAAGACTTTCTATTTTACTCAAGCTTTTGGAATGGGTTTTCATTATTGGCTAGGGGCCAGAACAACTCTTATTTTCTTGGGTCCTCTCTACTAGTTGTTTGGTCAATTTTGTAATATACCTTTACATGTCCTATATAAACAACTCCTAAATGTCTCTTTTTGTCTCTTTCTACTTAAACACAATACACTTTACATCCTTTGGCTTTGATATCATCTAACATAGATAGAAGCACAAATTAAAAAAAAAATAGCAAGCAAGAAAGATAAAGTTTTGTTCAAATTAGGTTGCACACAAAGAATAAAAGCATTAAATATTATGTCTCTCTAAGAGGTTTTAAAACTCCTTAAATAGGTCACAAACTAGTGTTACAAGGTAGAAAATCAAAATCCTAAAATAAAAAAAAATGAAATCAATAAAAAATAAAAGAAAGGGAAAAATAACATAGTTGGCCCAAACTGCATATTCGATACCTAATTTAGGGGTCTTTCAAAGCATAACTACCACATCAATCTGATCCTCTTATAAAATAAAGCCTAACAAATCTTCTGGAAAAATTTAAGTTTGATCTAATGGTTAAATTGAACATTATGATCTTTTAATGTCATACAACTAGTATGGCATCATCAGACCTCTTCTTTAACTTAACTATATCCCATTTGTTCATAAACAATGTCGTGGTGTGCGCAAGCGTCTGGCGACGGCGAAGGCTCTTGTCGTGCCTCCTATGTGAGGTGTGAGGTGTTGGAAAGGGTTTTGGATTTAATCATAAAATTATGTTAATGTTTAGGAGTCGCCACCTAGTATTATGGTCACTAGGAATCTATGGCTGCGAGAGTCTGAGTAAGAAACTGGTTGTGCAAGAGGAAGACGCATCACCCCAGTGCACCCTACCTAAGGTAAGCTGTATTGTTATTTGTTTTTTTTTTTTTGGAGTGAGGTATCTGTTGGTCTTTTCTAAGGCTTAAGGCAGATTTATCTTCGTGAGAGAGTCTATACCTTATTGGATTAAATCCTAACTGTTCTAAAGTCTGAATTTTAACATCGTATTTATTTACATCTTGTATCTTTAATACCTGATGGTGTACTTTATCGTGTAATTTTACACCCTATAAATATTAAAATCTATATCTAGATCCTAAAATATTGGAAAAAGATTTTTGACATGTTAGCCAAATTCTAATGGATAATAATAAATTGGTCATGATATCCATTTTTGGATTTTTTTTAAAACATGAAAAAAATGCAATTTTTATTTTTTATAACAAAATTTGCTTGGAAAAATTTCAAGATTTGGCCATATGCAACAAAATATATATACTTTTTCTTTTTTGATAATGGAGATTGATTTAAAAGTTTTTTGAGATTTTTTTTAAATGTTTTGAACTTTTTTAATAATTTTGGAGAAAACCAAGTATTTTAATATTGGATTTGTATTTTACAGTGTAAATATACAACCTGATGTTGTACAAAATTGATAAAAAAATATGTGAGAAAATCACAATTATTTTCAAAGGATTTTTGAATTCTTTTTGGAAAAAAAAGGTCGGCCTGGATGTAGCCTAGCCAATTGGGCTAGGCTAGAAATGGCTCGGCCCAAAGTGGGAAGGTAATTATTTTGGCCGCTGCATGCAGAATGAATTATGCATGAAGCGACTGAAGTAATAAACAACGGGGATGGTTGATGCAAGGCAGGGATAGAGAACCACTTAAGGTGGTGAGGGCCTGTGGTTATGCTGGTGGAGAGGCTGGTGACAGCGTTGATGGAGAGCTTGGCCGCCGAAGTTGGTATTACCCAGGAAGAAAATGTTTGTAGAGGAGAGAGAAAGGCTGGAAGGAGAAGAGAGAGAAAGTCGCAGTGGCTGCTTGGTGGTTGTGAGACTTCTTATGATGGAGCTGGTGTTCGTGATGGTGTATAGGTCAGGTTTGTTGGTATTCTCGCCAAAGAAAGCAACTGTGGAAAAGGTGGAGAGAGCTGTAGAAGGTTGACGAGAAAGGAAGGAAAATGGAAACAGGGGAAAGGTTGATTTTTTGTAATTTTTGAACCCGATTTTCTTCTCGCTCAGGCCATCAAATCCACCTCTATTTATAGGCGGTGAAGGAGGACAATCTTTTCTACTCTGGAGAAAAATTTTAACCCTTGAATCAGATGGAAAGGATCCTAACCGTTGGCTCAGAGTAGGTATGATACATTGTCAAATTGTCAAATCTACAGTTGTAAGCTGCCTGAGTTGGCCTCTTTGAGGTGGTGCTAAGTCCTTTTATTTGCCAGTAAGCTAATGCCGACCATACCTGTATATAGAGGGATATTTGGTGATTAGTTTCGTGCAAGTTTTGGCAAATTTGTTGGACATTATGTACATTAAATGCAGCTGCAAAGTAGGTAACTAAACCAGCTATTTCAGAGATTTAAAGAACAAGATGAACAGTGCCAAAATCCTTTTTTTAGCCAAAATTCATTTCAGTTCTTCTTCTTTCAATTGCTTTTAATTAAACCCCTAATTGACCCTAAAATTTTTCAATTAAGGCCCTGATAAACGTTAATTGGAGCCCCGAAGTTACACACCTATTACGATATCATCCCTGGTTTTGTATTTCTTCAATTTAGCTCCTAATTGACCCCCAAACTTCAATTTTCTTGCAATTTAGCCCTTAATTTTGATAACTTAATTTGGTAAAAATTAAATTTGGCCTATTTGGTAACAATTAAATTTGATCTCTTAAAATTCTAGTTTTCTCAATTAAGCTAAAATTAGGCTCCCAAACATAATGTTTTACAAATTAAATCCTAAATAAAATTAATTTAATCCATTTAAAGTATAATTAAGCTCTTGCAGTTAATTAAATCCTTCAATTGGACCCAAATTAATTCTTAAACATAATCAAAATTTAATTTGGCCCATGATTAAATTAAATTGGCCTATTAAAAATTTAATTATGTCCTTGGACTTAATTTTTATGCAAATTCATCTAATAATCACTTAATTTGACCTTGAATTTGTATTTTTTTTCTTCATTTTGGGCATAATAGGGTACAATTAGGCCTTAAACTTCCTTCAAAAATTGCAGCTGGTTCCCCAGCTTGCATTCTCCATGTTGCGAGACTTTATTTTATTTTTTTGATTTTTTAATTCTAAAAAATGTGATTTTAGAGGAGTAACTCAGAATTGAGTTATGACAAACAATACTGCTAAGCTTTCTACATGGTCCACTAATGAAAGATTCACACTCGATTAATCAAAACTATCAAATCCTACAAACTCACTTATATCAATATTTCTAAAATATTTATTGTTTAGTGAATAAGGAATTTTTACTTGAGATGTATAAACTAGTTCTTTGCCATTAATTTCATTTTTTTTCATATTTTTTTTTATATAATTTTTAGTTGAAATATGGACAAACAAACATTAATAAAATACAAAAAGAGGTGGTGCTTTTACTATGCATCAAACACTACTCATTTCAAGAGTTTTTTTATTTCTTCTAAATCTATTTTTTTCAATTTTAATTTCATCCTTCAACATTTAATTTTCTAAGAATTGACTTCATGATTTATTTTAATTTGCTTTCTATAGGGTTATCTTAGTATGATAATCTTAGTTGCGAGTTTAATGAATTAACCTAGTTGACTTAGTTTTTTTTCCTTTTTTATATAACTCTTTTTTTGTTTTTTAATTTCATCCTTTAACATTTTATCAATTGAAAATTAGACATCATGATTTATTTTGATTTGATTCATATGATATTGTCTTAGTCTCATAACCCAAGTTATAAGTTTGTCAAGTTAACCTAAGTTGATTTTAATTATTTTTCTTAATTTTTTTGTTAATTGATTTTTTAAAAACTTTTATTGGATTGATTAATAATTATGCTTTATAATTTTTTTCAATTCATTTTCTATGAGGTTATTCTAATATCATGGATCGAGTTGTGGGAATCATAGGTTAAGTTAGGGTCGACTCATGTTTTTGTTCTTTCTATGAGGTATCATAATCTTATGACTCGGGTCACAAGTTTGGTGAATTAACTCAATTTGACTTGAGTTATTTTTTAGTCCTTTTTTATGTTTTTTTTTAATTTTATCCTTCAATATTTAGTTGATTGAAAATTGAGTTTTATAATTTATTTTATAATATTATCTCGGTTTCTTGACTCGGGTTGTGTGTTATCTTGGTCATTTTTTGTCCATTTTAATTTTTTTTTAATTTCATTTTTTAACATTGAGTTAATTAGAAATTAGACTTCATAATTTGTTTTAATTTTTTTTTTGTTAGTATTATCATAGTTTTATGATTTGGGTTGTGGATTTGATAAGTTAACTTAATATGACTTGGATTAATTAACATGTTTACATCTCATTATGTTTTTTTTTAAGATATCAATCTACACATGAATCAATCTTTTTCCCCTACAGAAAACATTAACTATATATATATATATATTAAAAAAATGATTTAATCAGCAGTGTGCAAGGCCAAGCAAACTATTCCAGTTTAGGTACCACGAATGAAGACGCAGGGCCGAATTAAAAGACAAGAGCTTTTGCTGTCTTTAAAATGTGTATCATTCTTGCTTTTATTACCATGATAGGATACGAGTCGGAATATTAATTTCGCAGTTCCATATTATATTTTATGTGTTTAAATAAGAAGTCATCTTTAGCTTTCAAGAGAATTTAAATATCTGGAAGTGTATTTATTGAAAAGGATAGTCATGAATCTCGAATATAATTAATTTTATGTTTTTAAAAGGGTGTGAGAATATCTAGATAAGACAAAAAAAAAAAGAAAAAGGAGAATTTAAGAAATCAAAAGATGGAGGATTCAGATGTATAATTGTTTGAAAATAGAGTCAGGAAAACAAAATAAAACGGATCAATGCCAATGTGTTGCACGTGGTATTATAATTAGATTCAATATTGAGTTCTATAAAAGCTACAAAGCATAGGAAGTTTTGAGACCATCCCTAAACCAATTCAGTATTTGAGCAAGAAAACGTTATGAGCAGCTTAGGGCTACAAGTGACGGCTAGCATTGCTGATAGATGGAGAGAGTTGAGTAGTGAGAAGAGCTGGAAAGGCTTGTTGAATCCTCTAGACATTGATCTTCGCCGCTCTATTATTAACTATGGCGATAGGGCAACAGCAATTGGGAATGCCTTTAACAACACGAGTCTAAGATCAACGAACTGTTGTGGATTTAGCCGCTATGCACCAAGAGATTTCTTCTCCAAAACGGGCATACAAACTCGCAATCCATACAAGTATCAAGTGACAGACTTCATTTATGGAGAAGTGGATGCCAAAATACTAATTTTGGATGACAGCGAATCCACCTGGAGTGCCTATGTAGCTGTGGCAACAAATGAAGGAAAGGCTCTTTTGGGAAGGAGAGATATCGTGGTTTCTTGGAGAGGAACTTTGTTGTCAGTTGAATGGTTGAAAGACTTTGATGCTGAGCTAATATCTGCGCCAGAGATATTCCGAAACGATGTAGCTAAGATGCACAAGGGCTTTCACTCCCTCTACACGGCCAAAGATGACAAGTCTACTTACAGCAAGACTAGTGCTAGAGACCAGGTGACTCTTGATATACCTTGAAAGTAAAATTATACTATGTGAAAGCATTTGGAAAAAATTAAGTATGCTCTAGGCTATACATGTTTCTTTTCTTTAGACTTGAAATTAAGGCTAAAATACTTTTCCGAAGACTTATGACAGAGCTTAGGAAAAAATTCTGGAATTTTCACCGATGATCCGGAAGTATCCTTGCGTTTTATTAGAATGAGAAAAAAAAATATATAGATTATGCCTTTTCTTGGAAGATTTGAATCCAATATTTCTTGTGTGGGGCCTTTCGGAAAAAATCTGGATAGCCAATGCATGATTTGGGTGTGAAGTTAGCAATTATCAATTAACTGATTCAATAATAAATAAATATGAAACTATCAAAATGATATGGATTATATAACAAGTGCTAATATATCCCAGGTTCTGGCTGCTGTGAGCAAACTCGTTGAACAATACAAGGATGAAGAAATAAGCATAACAGTAACAGGCCATAGCTTGGGAGCAGCAATTGCAACGTTGAACGCATTAGACATAGTCGTTAAAGGCTGTAACAAGACCACAGGTGAGCAAAACAAGGCATTTCCTGTAACAGCCATTGTATTTGCTAGCCCTCGCGTTGGAGATGCAAATTTCAAAAAGTTATGCGAAGGACAAGAAGATCTGCATGTCTTGCGGGTTACTAATGAAAGGGACATCGTTCCTAACCTTCCTCTCGACATGCCACCTTATTTTAGCTTTAAACATGTGGGCGAAGAATTGCGAATCGACACTCGAAAGTCACCGTATGTAAAGAGTATGGATGATTTGGGTGATTTTCATAACTTGGAACTTTACATCCATGGAGTAGCAGGAACTCAAGGGAGTGAAGGGGGATTTAATTTGGAAGTTGATCGTGATATTGCCCTTGTGAATAAAGATCTGGATGGACTGAAAGATGAATACAAGATACCAGCTGGATGGTGGGGCATTGAGGACAATAAGGGCATGGTCCTCGGCGATGATGGCAGATGGAAGTTACTATCTTCTGCGTGAGTTACTGTCAATGCATGATAATTATGGTAATGAAACAAATTAGTGTGATGTCGAGGCAACATTTTTTAGGTAATGCATTCTTCTAGAGTCCATCTGGTGGTGATGTTGCTTGTGTGTATGGCCATATTAGCATCATTTATCTACTCCAATAAACCCTTCAGATGTCTGATTATATACCCATCAATAGTTTTGATTACGAAACTTATATAAGGATGGGATCCGAACAAGTCTGTGAATAAAATAAACTGTTAATTTTTTATTGATGGACTAAAATTTTCGTGATGTATATTGATTTTCGTGATTTAAACAAGACAAGTTCCAAGAATAATTAATTAGTCCCCTTCGACTTGAGAAACAAATTGATTAGGCAACAAATTACCCTCCATGGTTATGGAATTAATTAAAAAAAAAAAAACCTGGGTCCCTGGATGAAATATTTAATATGCAGGATTTTCTAATATTTAATATGAAATATTTTATTCTAACAAAAGTTATTTAATAGGCAGGCGTTTTTTATGTGTATTTTTACATAAAAAATACTAAATTTAAATTGAAAAACTTATGCAAACATTTTATTTAACAAATCAAGAATTATTTGTGCAAATAAAAAAAATCATTAACAATAACTAAAAATAAAATTAGAAAAATTAAGAGTGCAAAACAAGATATTTGATCTTGTAAAATAAATTATTTATCTGGTTATGTTTAATGAATTTTTTTTATTAAAATTATGTTTTTAATAAATCAAAGGATAATAAAAACAAACACATATGCATATAAAATTAATTAAATAAAATAAAAGAAAAAACTAGAAGTAGAAAAAATAATGCAAATCAAAGACTCACTAAATGATAAAATCAGAAAAAATCAATTATACAAAATAATCTAAAATAAAAATGATAATTAATTAAAAAAAATAAAGGTGAAAACTGAAATAAAAATAAATTAGAAAACAATTATAATTTTTTTATTAGAGGGTTAAATTGAGAAGAAAAATAACTTCAAAGAAAAAAAAAAGAATAAGGGCCAAACTAAAAAAGAAGAATGCACTAGAAAATTGAATTGAAAGATTAAATTGACAACCATTAAAATTTTTATAAAATAACTAAGGTAAAAAATTAAAATTAAAAAATACAGATCAAATTGAAAAAAAATTATGAAAATTGGTGTTGAAGAACTATAAATTAAAAAAAAATTTACAAAATAACTAAGAAAAAAATAAAGATAAAAATAATAAGAATTGAAGTTGAAGATGTCTCTTTGTTGTTGTTTTTTTTTTAAAAAAAAAAAGAGTAAATATCCTTGGTTATCAATATTTATTTAATATTTACTTTGAGGTTAAAAACATCATGTCACATGTACCCCAATCAAATATGTAATTACTAATAGGCGTTGTGAAAAAACTGAATCACCTCCATTTTTACGCCTTTTGTTTTAAGAAAAAAAAAACAATAAGTAATTATATTATATCAGTAAATTGTAAAATGTGTTATTTCTATTGTAAAATGAATAACAATGACTACTAAAATGTGTTATAGTGTTGTTTAGAGTTTGTTTTTTAATTAATATAAATGTTTGGAACTTATATATACTTTAACTAATTTTATAAATTTTAAAATTAATAAACATATAAATTTTAAAAAAATTTTAAAAATGAAATTAATAATTTTTAAAAAAATATAAAATTTGATAAGTTAAATAATATTTCTTATAATTATATTTTTTTTAGATTTCTTGTTAATCGTTGAAATGAAAAGGTTACATTGAAATGGCGAATTCCAAACGGTTTGTTAAAATTGACAGTTGAACGTATGCGTCCTCACGTGGAATTCCGCATGCTACCGAAACTTGGAATCACAGTGGTCCATTACCATTAAATTGCATTGTTTGGTCCACTTCCATTATTCAATTGTCTTTGTCTAGCGTTTAAGTTGCTTGTCGGGGTACATGTAAAGATAAAACGACAATGGGTACATGGATCCAATGCCATGCTGATTTTTCATTCAATGCCACCTGTGTGTGTTTTCTGATTTTATAAAAATACAAATGGTTTGTTGGTGTACCAAAAACATGTTTTAAAAATAAAAAAATAAAAAAACATTTAAATTATTTTAACCTCAACACAAGCAATCTTGATTGTCCAAATCATGGTCAAATCACCTTAGTTGTCCTAGACCTAGCCTGAGCAATTAGAATTGTTTGTGTAACCGAGCCCAATACAAACTTAAATATTTATCTTTTATTTTTCTTTTAATTTTTATATAAAAGTTGTCATGTGTCATTAATTTAATATTAAATAATAAAAATTTTTAAAAAACTTTATATTAAATGATAGAATTAAAATAAAATAAAAAAATTAAAAAAAATATCAAAAAACCAAAATAAATTAAAAATCTCATATTAAAAAATAAAATTGAAAAAAAAAATTAAATAAAACCAGGATAAAATTTAAAAAAAAATAGATAAGATTTAAATAAAACCAAATATTAAAGGATAAAATTTAAAAAAAAATAGATAAGACCCAAATGGCTATGTTAAAAAAAAAAACATTTGATCCATTTTTTTAATTTTTTTTAAAAAAATCATAAATAATAAATTTGATAAATTCAATTGTCTCGAGTAGGATTTGAGCCGATAACCTTGGCTTGAGCCCCACATAGGTCAACTAATGATGTACAACAAAAATTTGTTAAACAAATGCTAAAAATAATATACAAGATAATTCACCATTTAAATAAACGATTAAACGGACTTGACTTCTTTAATTTTATTGGTAATGTAAATTACAAGCAACCCATATTAAACACTTTATATAAAAAGAATAAGCGAGGCCAAAGAACCCGGTCAGAATCTAACATACAACATACCTCGTTTGTTGAGAGTAAAACATGACAACCTCGTTTGTTGAGACACCTTTACTAAAGTATCCTCCAACTTACCTTATTTAGAAAGACTGAATTATAATAATCAACTCTCTTGATGATGTGAGTCTTTATTATGCCATGAAAGTTTACGTAAATTGTTAATAAATTAATTTCAACATCTCTGGTCTAAAAATATGAGTATCTAGTGGAAGATTAAAATAACAAAACTACTACAAGGTTCCCAAGATTAAATATGTCAATTATTCTTCCATTTGTAAATTATAAATCCGAATTTTTTATCTTTAGTTTTTAAATAAAAACTTCATTGTATATTTTTTTTTTCATCCCACGTTTCATTCTCTATGTTTTGAGAATCCTCTTATATATTGGTTTTAGATCAATATGTAATTTTTTAATTTTTAATTCAATGAAATCTCTATTTTTTGAACAAACAAAAAAGTAATATTTTTTAACTTTAAGTATGCTTTTGTTAAAGAAATGATATTTCTTGTTTGGTTCTGAATAAACAAAAGAGAAGGGATAATCAAAGAGAGGTTTATATTTCCTCTAAGCCCTAATTTTGGGGATGTATAATCGTTAGCTTCCATACGCAGATTTTAACATTTAGAATTTGTTTGTTTTTTAGTTTCAACTTACCTTTGAAAGAGTTTTTAAAAAAATATTCAATTGATGTTTTTTAGGTTATTTAATCTGAATAGATTTGATATGCTAATGTAAAAAATAAAACAAAAAACTAAAAATATTTTCTTAATGTACTTTTAATTAAAAATTACTTTTAAAAATCAATATGACTTTTGTTGAATAATATATAAATTGAGTTAATTGTTGAATTTTAATGTTGATACAAGAAATAGACATCATTTTAAATCTAAATGTCCGTTCATAAGGTATCAACGGAAACGGAAAGATTATTCAAAACACTACTTTACATTTAAAAGTGTTATTTTTAACCCAAGAATTTTAATGTTGATCCAAGTAATAGACATCATTTTTTAACATCATTTTCAAGGCCAAAGGTCAAAGTTCACCTCCTGAAATATTTAGCCATTTGTTAGTTTAGCATATCCTATAGAAACTGTTCTCGATTATTGTCATAAATTATTTATAGGTTATTACAATTGACATTATGGCAGCTTTAAAAATTACATAGAAAAAAAAAATTTTGGCATTTTATTTTTTAATGGGAAATGATTTTATTTAAGGAGTCGTCACCTAATATTATGGTTACTAAAAACCCTAACCGGTCAACAAAAATTCTATGATACAAAACTAATTATACAAAAAAAAGATATTATTACCCTTTGAGCGTCCTACCTGAGACAAGTTGCATTGCTGATTTTTATTATAAATTACTAATGTTTTGTTGGTTTATATTATGATTGTTTGCATATAATATTTATGACTCTGACTTCAGTGAATATTCAATTACGGATACTTCCAACTTTGATGTTAGTAAATATAATATAGCTATAAAAACCAAAATAAATTTAAATCAATATTTTTATTCTTCACTTTAGTGTTAATGAATAAAAAAATAAAATAAATTTATTTTTATGCATACAAAATTTTTGTATTTCTTATGTAGCTAAATAAAAGTAAAATACAATAAAATAAAATAAATTTATATCAGTTTTTTTTTTCTAACTCTAACATCTGTGAATAAATCAATAATTTTTTTTATATATATTTATACATCCATAAATTTTTGTTTTTTATTTATTATTTTAGGGTTGGGTCCAACTCAGCACATATAGCTGGGCTGGACAGAGCAGACCTGACCGGGTCTCAAGCTTAACACAACTAACTATTAATTTTTAATTTTTACTACCAGGCATGTCTGTTCACGTATAACTGTTACAAAAACATATAATTAAAATGAAATGAGGAAAAAAGCAACTTACCTGCTGCTTACACTTCAAGATGAGGATGACGATGATGGCAGATGGAAGTTACTATCTTCTGCATGAGATACTGTCAATGCATGATAATTATGGCAATGAAACAAATTAGTGTGATGTCGAGGCTACATTGTTTAGGTAATGCAATCTTCTAGAGTCCATCTGGTGGTGATGTTGCTTGTGTGTATGGCCATATTAGCATCATTTATCCTGTCCAATAAACCCTTCAGATGTCTGATTATATACCCATCAATAGTTTTGATTATGAAACATATATAAGGATGGGATCCGAACAAGTCTGTGAATAAAATAAACTGTTAATTTTTTATTGATGGACTAAATTTTTCGTGATGTATATTGATTTTCGTGATTTAAACAAGACAAGTTCCACGAATAATTAATTAGTCCCCTTCGAAATAATTAATAGTTTTGATTACGAAACATATATAAGGATGGGATCCGAACAAGTCTGTGAATAAAATAAACTGTTAATTTTTTATTGATGGACTAAAATTTTCGTGATGTATATTGATTTTCGTGATTTAAACAAGACAAGTTCCAAGAATAATTAATTAGTCCCCTTCGACTTGAGAAACAAATTGATTAGGCA
>NW_011502439.1:0-1519 GCF_000495115.2 Populus euphratica
GCCGCTAAATAAACTTCATCTTCAATATGAGAAGGGATATTAGGCTCTTTAAAAGATGAATGAATTTACTAGAACGAACACAAGACTTATCAATTGAGCTAGATGGATAAGTAGTCTTATTAGATCTGCTAGACTTACCCACAAAAAAAGGTACTTTGTATCTCAAGTCATCTCGAAACTAGAAATCTACCCAATCTTAAAGGGTTATTGCATGGTCAACAACAACGGTCTGACATTTTTTATGAAAGGTGATGAACAAGTACTTGCAACTCTTTAAAAGAAAAGAACGTCCTTTCTTATTATCTTCATTAAGTTCATCAGTAGAATGGATGACTTCATTATAAAAAGTACCAAAAATAAGAAGGCCCCTACATGATTTTAACTCTTAAAGGGATACAGACTCCTCGCCATTTAAGGTAGATAGCGTGTTAGTAACAGGATTCCAGTGGTTATAGAAAGAAAGGATAACATTCATTTGCCAGTCATATGTAAAAAAGGATGCAAAAATAGTGTCTTGAATATGTGCCCTCTCAAGTATTGGCTTGTAATGTTTCAAAATATCTTCTGTCCATTCCCAATACTTGGAAGTATACTCAAGTGCATCAGAGATTAGGAAATAATCCTTGCAAGTAGCATTTTTATCACGTTTATAATAGTTTAGTGACGACAAATCAGCTAGAAAAATTGTTGAATGTGGAAAGGAGGATTGAAGTTGTAAAACTGATGAGGTAAATCCACTATAACCATAAAGTTCATAAGAAGTCTCTAATGACCAGGAAGTCAAATGCTTGATGCTCTCAGAAGACCACTTCTTAGCAAATGGACCAATGATAGGTTCATAAACATGAAGGCTTGTTCGATGATACTTCTCATCAATTACTAAGAATCTTTTAGTGGAAGAATAAGAATTCCTAAAAAGCACCATCTAAAAAGAAAAGGGAAACATATAAAAATATGTGAATTAGATACGTATTTGAAAAAAGAGATGAGGAACAAGATTATAAATACCATGAAATTTATGTCTTAAGAAAAAAATCTAATGATAAAAAAGGGAGAGAATAAGAACTTACCTTGATCAAGAGCCAAAGAAAAGTGATGCTCTAATATTAAAAAAATTATAAGTTGCCAAAATTGCCGACGTGTTAAAAACAACAACTGTGACTCTTAAGAAACAACTCAACAAGCACCAAGACTTGTGAAGTATTATGGCAAGAGAATTCAGATCATCCAAAGAAACCTGCAAACCTGCAATAAGAATAGATGTTAATTAATGGAAACAGGCGGGCTCTCCAACAACTCAATCAAGCTTAGTCAAGTCTATTTCAATAACAAGTTTGCGTCATTGATTAATACTTAAAAGTGCATTTTTATCAAGGCTTTGTATCATCATTTTGCACTTGAAGTATCAATAACTCCTTAACCAAAACATGTTTTATAATAATATATCTAATAATATAAGATACCTTTAATTTGTGGTAAATGTTCATTTTAAATGCAGGCCTATCACATAAATGAAAAG
>NW_011502439.1:1755-13999 GCF_000495115.2 Populus euphratica
GTCATTTTCAAGTCCAAATTGGAGCAACAATAAAAGAAGTCTGAATTTATCCTCTAGCCCGAGCACTGTTCAGTGTTTGACCCATATCTGGAGTTCTACAAGTCTAAATGATCTTAATGTTTTACACAAGCAAGCCAAGACAATTGCCTACAACTTTCATGTTTGCAACTAGCTCCAATTTTGACGTTATCAATGAAGTTGTGGGCAGACAAGAGAAGATAAGCATTGTCACCAAGTTAAAAGTTGGCCACCCACTTATCAATTAGTCATCAAATCAATAATCCCCAATTTTGGCCTATAAAAGGAGGCATTTTCCATGCATTTAAGCATCTTGGTTTCCAGATCAAGATCATGCTCTTCCTTTCTCTCTTTGTATTTTTTATGCTTTGTTTTCATTAATATTAAGTTTATGCCTTTCATTTCCTTTCCTTTACTTAGTTAACTTTTATGTTCTTATTTTGTTTATCTATTTTGCTTTCTTTCATTATGTCTAGCTAAGTTAGTTATGTCAAGGTGAAAAGGTTACACTAATGGTGTAAGAATAAGTATAATGTAAACTTAATATGGACTTTAATGTTTGATACTAACATGTTTTATATTTGTTATCTTGTTCACTCTTTAATACTTTGCTTGTTAAATGACTAATCTTGATTTATGTTATATAACACTTGGTACAACAAATGCTTGGCACTTTCATAGCCCATAATGTATGGTATAACCGACACCTGAGCTATGAAAGGAACTTGATTTATTGTTAACATAAGTTATAATCATGAATGCTTGACGAGATTTACAAGTATTAGCATTAATTGAATAAGATCGACACTTCTGTACTTGAAAGAAGACATTAATCTTTTCGTTGTGTCAGCTATCAATCATGCAATTGTAGGAGCAGAAAAGTTTGCTTTTGTTTAACACACACATGTCAACAATATGCTTTTCCTCAATAAGAAAGCTGCAACGACTCCTCCAAATATATTTTTGAAATAGAAGGAAAATCAGGATGCAGCAAACCCCAACAGGAAAACTGCTACAACTCCTGTCAAGTCTATTTCAATAACAAGTTTGCGCCATCGATCATGCAGTTGCAGAAGCAAAAAAGGTTGTTTTGGGTTAACACACACAAGTCAACACAAGTCAACAATATACTTTTCCTCAATAAGAAAGCTGCTATGACTCCAAATATATTTTTGAAATAGAAGCAAAATCAGGATGCAGCAAACCCCAACAAGAAAGCTGCTACAACTCCTCCAAATATATTTTTGGCATCCATATTTTCTCTTTTAGTACAAGCTCTCTCTTTGAATATGCTATCAAGACTCTACAGTGCTCTAAGACTTTGAAAGGAGTTTTTTTATCTGGACAACAACAGTCGTGAAACAACTTTTCCAGAGCCTGCTAAGGTGAAGTTAAAAAAAATTGTTGTTGTTGTTGTGACATCTAAAGCTCACCTTTACTATCAACACAAAGAAAATGATTGCCTTCTAATCGTTGAGTAGTCACCATCCCTGCATCTCCATGTAATTCGACCATGGCAGATAAAAAATAACACATGGCCAACATGCAGTTTCACTGCATCATTATGCAATTCAATGAATAGAGGATTGCGGATTGTTTCTATGTCACCTCTTAAGACTATGCAAATTGCTGGAAATATTTCATTGAGCAGTCGCTCCCCTTTTTTTGCTTTATTCTAGACCATGCATAATTTCACTTTTCTCCATGCGGTCAAAAATAGGAAGACGATGCAAGTGTATTATAAAAGAGAGGAGTTTAAATTACTATCATCATAATGTTTCGTTGGAAGTTTAAAGCTTATTTCACTTGCATAAACTCAGAATAGTGTCCTGCACACACACACACACACACACACACATATATATATATATATATATATATAAAGACTTTCAGTTGTAAAACAAATATTGAAGAGCTATGCATACCTATTAGGACTGTCGGTGATGTTGAGCTGCTTGGTGGATGCTACACAGTTATTGAAGGAACATAAGGATTGCTAGGTTGGTGAAAAAAACAAAAGAAAGACAATGTAGTGGCCTTTGATAGCCACACTATAAACCGTTGCCTAATTACCAAAGAAGAAAAAAAAACTTGTATTATGTGATAGAAAGGTCAGCTATGCAAGTGGCTTTTCCTCTTCCGACACAAGAGCAATAATTCCTATTCAGTTCTGCAAAATTTTCCTATTCACATCATAATGAAAAAAGCGATAATTCTTGTTCGGTTCTGCACTCTTCATTTACCCTCTCTTGGCAGTTCAGAAACAAAGGATGTGACATGCTACCCAAGACAAAGTTTTCCTATACTGTTGAAAAGGTAAACTATCTTTCCTAACTTGAAAAGCATTTGACTAGTCTTTGCTCTCAATCGGTTAAGAATATAAGGAATTATAAAGGAAAGAACTTTTAAATAGGAATGAAGCAAATAATTCATTAACCAATATGAGTGCACAAGCATATCAAGTGAAAGAAGAGAACATGAATCAAAATCTTTAATATTTTATAGTTCATTAATCACATGCTGCAATCACGAACAGATAACGTCGTTGGATTGAGAACAATGAGATCTTCAAAACAAGATGTTACAGTGACCACTTCTCTTGAAAAAAAAAAAATCCAGTAGGCCAGCCAACATTATGTTGGCTATTATTCTGGTATAAAGATAAATTTTGTTTGATACTTGAATATATGCAACAATTTCAAATGAGGTATTAGACTTGAATATTTTATCATTTGATTTGATAAATCTAAATTAAGATTGATCCATAAATTTTTAATTTTGACTATCATATTTAATTTTCATAATAAGATTTGTTTGCTTGTTGTGACAATCTAATATAGTCAAATCAAATTTTAGTTTGAAATATAAAACCCTCTCAACAATATTTTTCGAGACATGTCCACTTATTTCAAAAGTAAGTGAACTTGTCTCGGGAGGCACTGTAGAAACACAAATTTTATACCAATTAAATTTCACCATGTATTATTTTATTCTTTAAAAGAAAGGATAAAATAAAATAAAAATAAATGACATGAAAAATAAATGAGCCTTTATATATTCCTTGGCCAATGAAAAGTTAACACTTGAGATGAGATATTCAAGATATCTTGTCATAAATACAAATTCCCACCAGAAATCTTTTCATAAATGCAAGATCCCGTCAATAAATATCAACCAATAAAATTATACTATGTGGCATTGGAAAATGACTTGAAAACCTTTACAGATCTCTATAAATAAAGGGTCTCAACCTAAAGGTAAGGGATTCCTGGAGATACAAATTTTTTTCAAGGAAGAAAGCTCTCTCTCTCTCTTCAAGCAAGGAAGCTCTCTCTCAAAGAGTTTTTAAGCCTCCTTCATCTACACTTGAAGTCTACAAAGAACAAAGTTTTGTTGGATCAAGCCAAAATGCTCCATAAGAGTTCTTTAACAACACTTTGAAGACAAATCAAGGTATTCTTCAAAGCATCAAATCACAACATCTCGCTTCGCAATACACACCTAAATTCACGTTCTTGCAAAGCACAAATCTTGGCTTGATTTCTCAAATAAATCAAGTCACCATACATCAAATCCAAGGGAAAAATCAGAGGATTGCATATTCTTTTGAAAGAATATATTACATAGAGATTGTACCCGTATGCTTGTTTAATTTCAAGTGCAAAAAATTATGTCTACGTGATCATGCTAAAAAATTATAATGAACTATAAAGGATAAATCATCTGATTGGAACCTTTTTTGTGTGTGGTTTCTAGTTGATTAATAAGAAGAGTTTATACTATACTTATTTCTAATACTATTAGTAGATCCTCTAACTTTTGACAATTGCTTTTATCTTTGATTAATACTCACATCAATATCATATCTCAAAAGTTCTCTCATCTCCTTTTCATTTGTTGTTTATAATTTTATATAGTTCACCTCCTCGTGGTTCGACCTTAGTCTTACTGGGTTATAATCTTTTGATTATGACATGAACCTCTTGAACACACAGTCACACAATCCATACGTAAAGACACCAATTTTCAAAAAGCCAAGTAAATCAAGTTTGATAGTAATGTTACACAAAGATAACTTGTACTTAGGCACTAGCACTATTAGAAACAGAAACCCCCACCAAACGAATATTGATTCGTGAAGAAGAAGTATAAGGATGATGCCACAAAGTTAGTTGTGGTTTGATAAGTTGTTTTTCAGTTTTTAGAGAACTAAGAAAGGAAGACTATCCCACCAACACATAATAAGTGCGGCATAAGAAGTTTATTAATCAGAAAATTGCATAACCCTTACATGTTTGGTTATGCCTTTATTTATACTGACTTTAGACTGAAACAAACCCTAATGGACCCCTTATATGGACTTATATGATGCCCACTTACAATTAAACCCAAATAATATAAATAAACCTTAAACTAAAAAGAAAATAATAATAACAATAATAATTTTGAATTTAATATCCTAAATATGATAGGATCATATTTGCTGCCATCTGGAAGTCCTATATAAGCTAGGAGAATCATATCAATAAACTTCTTTTGCTACACTTGTTGTGTATTGGTGGGATAATCTCCCTTCCTTGGTTCTCTAAAGAACTGAAAAACAACTTATCAAAGAACAACTGGCTTCGTGGCATCATCCTTATACTTCTCGTTCGTGAATCAATATTCATTAGATGAGGGTTTTTGTTTTTAATAGTACTGGTGCCTAGTTACAAGTTCTCTTTATGTCATACTCCTATCAAACTTGATTTACTTAGCTTTCCGAGAACTGGTATCTTTCTATATGAGTTGCTTGACCGCATGTTCAACAGGTCCACATCATATAGAAATATATTTTGATAGATTTTCAGCTCAAATGGAGTTGGGAAACATATCATCTCATAGGATCGAAATTACTAGATAAATCTTGTAAAATTTGTTAGACTATATCTATGTGTACTGATTATTATTTAAAAGTGCATTTTTTATCAAGGTTTTATATTATCATTTTGCACTTGAAGTATCAATAACTCCTTAACTAAAGCATCTTTTATAATACCATATTTAATAATATAAGATGCCTTTAATTTATGGTAAATATTCATTTTAAATGTAGGCTTATCACATAAATGAAAGGATTGATTGATGAGTTTAAGAACTAAAATTGAAAGGACAAAGAGATGGCCAAACTTAGAAAAGAGATGTTGGTGCAGTCCAAACCGGAACACTGTTCAGTAATTAGGTCATATCTAGAGTTGTAGATCTCGGATTTAGGTCTACTTTATATGGATAAAAAGTAAGACATAGGCCTACAACTTTCATGTAGAGCCCAAGATTTAAAAAGGTCATTTTCAAGTCCAAATTGTAGCAATAACAAAAAAGTCTAAATTTTATCCTGCAGCCCGAACACTGTTCAGTTTTTGGCCCATATCTGGAGTTCTAGAAGCCAAATGACTTTAATTTTTTTTTTCCTGGAAAGTAGAGACAATTTCCTAGAACTTTTATGTTTTCAAGTGTTCAAATTCTAACATTATCAATGATGTTTTGGGCAGACAAGAGAAAATAAGGATTGTCACCAAGTCAAGAGTTAGCCACCCACTCATCAATTAGTCATCAAATCAATAGTTCTCAATTTTGGCCAATAAAAGGAGGCATTTACCATGCATTTAGGCATCTTGGTTTTAAGGTTGATTAGTACTTAAAAGTGCATTTTTATTAAGGCTTTATATTATCATTTTGCACTTGAAGTATCAATAACTCCTTAACTAAAATATGTTTTATAATAATGTATCTAATAATATAAGATACCTATAATTTGTGGTAAATGTCTAATGTTTTATAATAACAAGTCTGATAATATAAGATACCTTTAATTTATGGTAAATGCTCATTTTAAATACAGTTATTCTCACAATTCAAAGGATTGGTTGTTGTGATTAACTATTGGAAGTGAAAGGACAAAGAAAAGGCTAAGCTTACGAAGGAGATGTCGATTCACTTCAAATTCAAACACTGTTCAGTCATCGGATCATATCTGGAGCTATAGATCTTGGCTTTCATATTAATTTATATGGCTGGAAAGATAAGAAATAGGCCTACAACTTTCATAGGAATGAAAAGACCTAAATTTACCATTTTCAAATTCAAAGTTTGGCCACAAAAGAGAAGTCTGAATTTGTCTTGTAATCCAACCCAAACACTACTCAGAGTTTTACCCATAACTGGAGTTCTAGGAGTCCAAATGATCTGAAATTTGGTGGGTGGAAGGAAAAGATAATTTCCAACAACTTTAATTGGAGGACCAGCTCAAATTTAGATGGTACAAATGAGATGTCATCTAGACAAGAGCATGAGGGTTATCCACCACGTCCACCAGCAGCACTGCTCAGTAATTTAGATATATCTCTAGTTGTAGTGCTCTAAATGATCTGAAATTTGGTGGGTGGAAGGAAAAGATAATTTCCAAAAACTTTCATGAGGACACTTTGCCAAATTCTGATTGCATCAATGTCAATTCAATCAGCCAAAGTGTTTGAATGATGTTGTCCACCAAGTCCACTTATCAATAGTTGGCCACTACATCAATTATCAATTACCACATGAATAGTTCCGAATTTTAGCCTATAAAAGAAGGCATTTGCCATTCATTTGGGCATCTTGTTTTTCATATCAAGATCATGTTCTTGCTTTCTCTCTTTATATTTTTGTAATGCTTAAGTTTTGCTTTCATTAATATCTTGTTCATCCTTTTCATTTCCTTTACTATACTTAGTTAACTTATATTATGTTTATGTTCTTGTATTGTTTCTTTAGTTTTTCTTCTTCATAATATCTAGCTAAGTTAATTATATCAAGGTGAAAAGGTTTCACTAATGGTGTTGGGATAAGTATAATATAAACTCAATATGGACTTCAATGCTTATATCCTAAACAACTTGCTATTAACAAGTCTTATCATTTTTATCTTATTAATTCTTAATACCTTACTTGTTAAATGGTTAATCTAGATTTGTGTTGCATAACACTTGGTACATTAAATACTTGATCCCTCATAGTTTTCGGCCGACATTATTATTATGAGAGGAACTTGATTTGTTGTCAACATAAGTTAGCACCATGAATACTTGATAAAATTTATAAGTATGGTGTTATGTAAATAAGATGATTAATATGATCATGTTGATAATTAATAAAGAGTTCATATCTTACTTATCTCTAATACTATTAGTGTATCCTCTAACCTTGACATTTATTTTTATCATTGTATAATCTTCACATTAATCTTACATCTCAAGGTCCTCTTTAACTTATCTTCACCACCATCATCATTGTTATTGTTGTTTTTATTATTGTTGTTGTTGTTGTTTTTATTTATAATTTATATAGTTAACCTCCCTATGATTCGATCCCGGTCTTGCCAAGTTATTTATTACTTTGACACTCCTACACTTGGGATAAGAAATCAACTCTTTGATCATGTCAAGTTTTTGGCACCCCTGCACCGGGGAGGTAAATTCTTGTATAAATTATAATATTTATTTTATTTTCACTTTTTTTTTGTATCTAACTTTTGTTTCTTTTATTTTCTTCCTCCTTTTATTTTCTTCATACACGTGCATGAGAGAGTTTGGTCACGTACATTAAGTGGTAGACTTTGTAGGGTATCCTCATCATTTTCAGAAAAAATAGCCGAAGAAGATATCTAGTCACTTCATAATGAGAATAATGAGGATAACCGAGTTAGAACACTTAGAGATCATATGAATCCCACAAGAACAAGTGCACCCTCATGCATAATTTTCCCTCTTGATGCATCTCACTTTAATTTTAAACTAGGCATTATTTAATTTTTACCTCCTTTTCATGGCTTAAATCTAGAAAATCCATACTTGCATAGAGAATTTAAAGAAGTTTGTAACACCTATAATGACTTAAATTGTAGCATGAATACCATCAGATTAAAGCTTTTTCCTTTTTCATTAAAAGATAAAGCTAAAACATGGCTATAAAATCTTAGGTCAGGATCCATTCAAGCTTGGGATGAAATGCAACAATAATTTTTAAAGTTTTTTCCATCTCATAAAACAAACTCTTTCAAAAGAAAAATCACCACTTTCACTGAAAACCCAGGAGAAACATTTTACCAATGTTGGGATAAGTATCGGGACTTGCTTAATACTTGCCTTCATCATGGTTTTGAAACATGGAGATTGGTTTCACATTTTTATGAAGGGTTAACACATAAAGATAGATAAATGGTGGAATTGATGTGCAATGGAACTTTTGAAAATAAAGACCCTAACAAAGCAATGGAGTACTTAGACTTGCTAGCTGAGAATGCTCAAAATTGGGATACTACAGGTACTTATGAGGTACCAGGTAAGACTCAACCTCATACATCTAGTGGAGGTATGTATAACCTTAGGGAAGATCATGACCTCTAAGCCAAATTTGCATATTTAGCCAAAAAAGTTGAAGCACTAGAATTAAAAAAGAATGGTCAATTAAAATCTGTTCAAAACATTGTGTGTCAAATTTGTGAAACCAATGAACATTCAACCAATGACTATCTAACTTTGCTTTCTTTTAAGGAATGTCTCCATGAACAAACCTATGCTTTAAATAGTTTCCAAAGGCCCAATCATAATCCATACTCGTAAACATACAATCCTAGTTGGAGAAATCAATCAAATTTCAGTTAGAAGAGTGGTAACAACAATGCATAAACTTCACAGCCATCATTTTAAGCAAACCATAATTTCCAAAATTCTCATGGATATGCACCTCCTTATGCTCCACCTCCTAGAAGAAATCTTGAGGAAACATTGCATGCATTCATTGAAAAGCAAGAGACAATCAACACTCAAAATGCTCAAACTATGGCAGATCTAAAAGATGCTCTTGCAAAATTCACATCTACTCTCAGTTTTCAAAAGAAAGGTAAGTTTCCATCTCAACCATAGCAAAATCCTAAGGGGCAATACAATGAAATGCAAGTAGCTTCGCAAACCATCACATGGATCAAGTCAAATCAGTCATCACTCTTCGCAGTGGTAAGGTTATTGAAAAACCCATTCTTAAATCTTGTGAGAAAGATGATGAGTTAATCTTCGAGGGTAAGAAAGGGGTTGAAGCTGAACATTGCAAAGAAAAGACTGATTCCTCGCTAGCATTTCCATTTCCTCATGCATTGACCAAACAAAGGAAAGTCAATCACAACTCTGAAATCTTTGAAACTTTCAAACAGGTAAGGATCCATATACCTTTGTTAGATGTTATTAAACAGGTACCTTTTTATGCTAAATTTTTGAAAGATCTGAGCACTATGAAGAGAAAACTGAATGTGAAAAAGAAAGTCTTTTTAGCTGAACAAGTAAGTGTCATTCTTCAGAACAATAATGCTTTGAAATATAAAGACCCTGGTTGTCCTACAATTTCTTGCTTTATTAGAGAACATAAAATTGAAAGAGCTTTACTTGATATCAGAGCTAGTATGAATTTACTTCCATATTCAGTCTTTCAAAGTCTCAATCTAGGTGAGTTAAAACCAATTTCTATAACTCTATTACTTGCTGATAGATATATAAAAGTGTCTAGAGAAATAGTTGAAGATGTGCTAGTACAAGTTGATAAATTCATTTATCCTATGGATTTTATTGTCCTAGATACATAAACTGTTGAAGCATGTAATTTAATTCCTATTATTTTAGGATGTCCATTTCTTGCAACTTCTAACGCATTGATTAATTATAGGAATGGATTGATGAAGTTATCATTTGGAAACATGATATTGAAAATGAATATTTTCAACATTTACAAGCAACCTGGAGTCACTGTGATAACAAATGAGAAAAATGAGTCAATTCCAACTAGAACTGTTACTGGTTGGCGCATGTGCATTGACTATAGGAAACTTAATTCAATGATTAGAAAAGATCATTTCCCCTTACCTTTCATAGATCAAATCTTAGAAAGAGTTGAATGTAACAACCCGGCTTTTCAAGCTCTAAACAACCTTTAATTTTTTTTTATTTGACACATATCGTGTCCGTAATTGGCAAACCTGTTTTCTCAAATCATCAAGTTGTAATACATACATCAACGACATTCAACATTTCATTTAAAAGTGAATCTTATATAAACAAATAATATTATACTTGCATGATTAGCAGTTCACATTATAATATACATACAAAGACATGAGTTTGCATTCCTATCCTACTAATAGTCATCACAAATTTAACAAAAAGATCCAATAAAAGTTATACGTTTAATACATTGATTCATACAAAATACATCATGATTTAGGATGCAACTACATGATTCCTTGCAAAAGTAGGTTCCCATGTATCAGGCTTCCTAGGCTTCTCGTTGATGTGATGTCCCTATTGTAGTACAAAACATTTAAGAGAATGCAATTGCTTTTTAATAATAATGATAATTAAATGATTCGATAGATTAATAAAACATTAACATTATTCCATGTTTGATGCATGATATTTATAGTTTCTTCATGTACTTGGTATAGACAACTTATAATGTATATAGAAGCACCAATTCTTGCAATCAACCATAATCTTAAACCCAACTATCCTCTTAAGGCATTATTTGCTGAGGTTAGCTGTTCACTCTCCCTGATTGATTAGTACTTAAAAGTGCATTTTTATCATGGTTTTATATTATCATTTTGCACTTGAAGTATCAATAACTCCTTAACTAAAGCATGTTTTATAATAATATATCTAATAATATAAGATACATTTAATTTGTGGTAAATGTTCATTTTAAATGCAGGCCTATCACATAAATGAAAGGATTGATTGATGACTTTAAGAACTAAAATTGAAAGGATAAAGAGATGGCCAAAGTTAGAAAAGAGATGTCGGTGCAATCCAAACCGGAATACTGTTTGGTAATTGGGTCATATCTGGAGCTATATATCTCAGATTTAGGTCTACTTTATATGGATGGAAAGTTAAGACATAGGCCTACAACTTTCATATGGAGCCCAAGATCTAAAAAGGCCATTTTCAAGTCCAAATTGTAGCAACAACAAAGAAGCCCGAATCTGTCTTCCAGCCCGAGCACTGTTCGGTATTTTGGCCATATCTGGAGTTCTAGAAGTCCAAATGAGCTGAATTGTTTACACAAGAAAGCTGAGACAATTGCCTACAACTTTCATGTTTACAACTGGCTCCAATTTTGACGTTATCAATGACGTTTTGGGCAGACAAGAGAAGATAAGGATTGTCACCAAGTCAAAAGTTGGTCACCCACTTATCAATTAGTCATCAAATCAATAGTTCCCAATTTTGGCCTATAAAAGGAGGCATTTGCCATGCATTTAGGCATCTTGGTTTCCAGATCAAGATCATGCTCTTCCTTTCTCTCTTTGTATTTTTTATGCTTTGTTTTCATTAATATTAAGTTTATGCCTTTCATTTCCTTTCCTTTACTTAGTTAACTTTTATGTTCTTATTTTGTTTATCTATTTTGCTTTCTTTCATTATGTCTAGCTAAGTTAATTATGTCAAGGTGAAAAGGTTACACTAATGGTGTAAGAATAAGTATAATGTAAACTTAATATGGACTTTAATGTTTGATACTAACATGTTTTATATTTGTTATCTTGTTCACTCTTTAATACTTTGCTTGTTAAATGACTAATCTTGATTTATGTTGTATAACACTTGGTACAACAAATGCTTGGCACTTTCATAGCCCATAATGTATGGTATAACCGACACCTGAGCTATGAAAGGAACTTGATTTATTGTTAACATAAGTTATAATCATGAATGCTTGACGAGATTTACAAGTATTAGCATTAATTGAATAAGATGACTAATGTAATCATGTTAACAATATATAATCTGATTGGAACCTCCTTTGTGTGTGGTTTCCAATTCAATAATAAGAGTTTATACTATACTTGTTTGATATACCATTAGTGGAACCTCTAACCTTGACATTTGTTATTATCATTGTTTAATCGTTACATTAATATTCCATCTCAAAGTTCTCATCTTCTTCTTCTTCTTCTCCTTCTTTTTCTTTATTATTATTATTATTATTATTATTATTATTATTATTATTAGTACTACTACTACTACTACTACTACTACTACTACTACTACTACTACTACTACTACTACTACTACTACTACTACTACTACTACTACTACTACTACTACTACTACTACTACTACTACTACTACTACTACTACTACTACTACTACTACTACTA
>NW_011502439.1:17751-20634 GCF_000495115.2 Populus euphratica
TTTATAATTTGTACAATTAACCTCCCTGTGGTTCGACCCCGGTCTTGCCGGGTTATTTATTACTTTGACACTCCTGCACTTGGGAGAAGACATCAATCTTTTAGTCATGTCACTGATCATCCACTTCGGATGCTTTTAGTTGAAGTTACTCAATCATTTATCCCAGTCATCCCTTTGGATGCTATTAGCCGAGGCTAATCAATTATTTATCCTGGTCATCCCTTCGGATGCCATTAGCTGAGGCTAATCAGTTGTTTGTCCTGGTCATCCCTTCAGATGCCATTAGTCGAGACTAATCATTCCCTTGTCCCAATCATCCCTTCGGATGCCATTAGCCGAAGCTAATCAACCATTTAACAACATTTAAACATTTGACAATCTGATATTTGTTCTAACCCATTATGGTAACATTCATGTTAAAATATCTCATTATTTAACGTATGAAAAGGAAGGTGCAAGTCACTTACCTGCTCCACCTGTGGGTTGTTTTTGTGTTGACGATGGTCTAATATGGACCGCACCACCTAAGACATCAATGGTCACAAATCAGTACATTTGTATTTTTGAATCACATTCATCCCCACACTTATTTCAAGAGTTCATATGTTCTCATTCAAGTGATCCACATTTTACAACATCATACCATGAAATTGTTACTAGCATTTAAGTCATTTCTTCCTAGAAGGCTTATTGTATAAATTAGCAGCGAGAACTAGTTCGCTGCAGGCTGCCTAGTTCGGCAACGAGAACTATTTTGCTGCTAACGCCATAGTTTCAGTAGCAAATGCTAACTCATAGCAGACAACTCAGCTTTGGTAACGAATCACAATTTCGTTGCAGCTAACTCAACTTCAGCAGTGATTTGCTGCGTACAACTCCACTATGGCAGTGAATCACAAATTCACTGCAAAACACGTCACTCAATAGCGAATTGTTAATTCGCTGCAGATGACACAGTTTCGATAGCAAATCACAAATTTGCTGCAGAACATGCCACTCGATAGCGAATTGTTAATTCGCTGCAGACAACATAGTTTCAGTAGCGAATCACAAATTCATTGCAGAACACACAATTCAGCAGCGAATGCTAATTCACTGCAGAACACTCAGTTTAACAGCGAATCACAATTTCGCTGCACAATACACAATTTGGCAGCGAATGCTAATTCGCTGCAGAAGACTCCATTTCAGTAGTGAATCACAATTTCGCTGCACAACACACGCAGCCGACACAGTTTCGGCATCGAATCATGATTTCACTGCATAATATACAATTCAGTAGCGAATGCTAAATTGCTGCAGAAGACTCAGTTTTGGCAACTCATCACAAATTCGCTGTGGACAACTCAGTTTCAGCAATGAATGTTAATTTGTTGTAGCCGACGCAGTTTCTGCAGTGAATCATAGTTTTGCTGCACAACACACAATTCGGCAGCAAATGCTAATTCGCTACAGAAGACTCAATTTCAGCAGCGAATCACAAATTCGCTGTGGATAACTCAGTTTCGGCAGTGAATGCTAATTTGTTGCAGCTAACACAGTTTCGGCAGCGAATCACAGTTTTGCTGCACAACACACAATTCAGCAGCAAATGCTAATTCACTACAGAAGACTCAGTTTCGGTAATGAATCATAGTTTCGCTGCACAACACAAGCAGCCGACACAGTTTCAGCAACGAATCATGATTTCGCTACACAATACACAATTCGGCAGCGAATGCTAATTCGCTGCAGAAGACTTAGTTTTGGCAGCGAATCACAAATTTGCTACAGACAATTTAGTTTCAGTGGTGAATGCTAATTCGCTGCAGCTGAAATAGTTTCAGCAGCGAATCACAATTTTACTGCACAACACACAAAGCTGACACAGTTTCGGCAATAAATCACAATTTCGCTACACAATACACAATTCAGCAGCAAATGCTAATTCGCTGCAAAAGACTTAGTTTCGGCAGCAAATCACAAATTCGTTGTAAACAACTCAGTTTCGGCAGCGAATGCTAATTTGCTACAACAAACACAATTTTAGCAGTGAATCACAATTTCGCTGTAGAACACACATTTTGGCATGAACACACACCACACATGCTATAACAGCCCCAGCATATACACTGTCACTAAGTTCCAACAGAACAAACACACACTAAAACCATCAATTTCAGCACATAATCCTTCAACAAAATTCCAGAAGAACACACATTGAAAACCATCAATTACCACATATAATCTTTCAATAAATTTCAGTAGAACACATATATTGAAACCATCAATTTCATTTCTATTTCCTTGTCCTCTTAGTTAATTTCAGTTTCCTTCACAGCTACCTTAGGTCTTAGGTCAATTTTCTTAGGGTTTTTCTTCTTCATTTCCGTTTATGGTTTTCAGAAGAAGAGGAAGGGAGTTTCATGACCCATACCTTTCGAAATATGTCTAAAACACTAAGCAGTGCTGCTAGTAGACGTGGTGGATAGCCCTCTAACTCTTGTCTGGATGAAATCTCATTTCTACCATCCGAATTTGAGCTGGTCCTCTTATGAAAGTTGTTGAAAATTGTCTTTTCCTTCCACCCACCAAATTTCATATCAAACTGGTTTGGTTTAGGTTTCTGTTGGGATAAAGGAAGGGAAGGTCAACATGCAGCTACTGGAGACAACTTTGGGAAGAGGATGGATCATCCTCCCTCTCCTCCTTGTATTTATACTCCCTATTAAATGAGGTGGGTTGTTTGGGGGTTGGTTTAGATGTGTTCTTATCCTTGTTTTGGTCTATCTAAAACTAGTTTTACCCCTCCCTCCAACTCCTTAAGATAATTTAAAAATAATTGTGTCCAGAATCGGCAGCACAAACTGCATCTCTGTCGATTCAGGAAATCGGCAGCAAGAC
>NW_011500143.1:0-16838 GCF_000495115.2 Populus euphratica
CTTGCATCAATTATGATCAATTTTTAATTCTCAGTTCAATGATGTAGTACGAGAATGACGCTCAACATTATAAAAATAGAAACAATACCTATAGAATATTAATTATAGAATCAAATAATTGAATCTAATTATTATTGTAAAAACATGCTGACAGTGCTAGAGGTTTTTCTATATAAAAGTGTTAGGGGTATTTAGATTTTTTATTTTTTTTATTAAGTGATTAGACCCAACAACATGTGATCATATATCCAACTCTCTTATGAGATTATTGCTCATCTATGAGTTAGATTATTTTTTTGTATATTGTAAAACAAATAATTGTATAGGCATTGTTATTATTGTCTTTTTTAGCATAAATAACAAGATTTAATTATAAATAAAAAAAATAACACGTACATTTGGGATTTTTTTTTTGTGAGGAACATGAAAAACAGTAGATAATAATTTTAACAAGAATAAATTAATAAAATCATGATAATTATAAGGACTTTTCATCTTCATTGAGTAGTTACGATGGAAAAAAGAAAAGTCGGTATAGCAAATTCACATAAAAATCAGCGAAATGATGATAGGTAACATTCAAGTCAATTAACTTGGCTAAGCTGAAAGGAAGGCTGTTATCTTTCCATTTATTTCTCTTGACATGCATGCATGGCCGCAAGGACATTGCAAATCCAGTTAAGAGCTTTTTAGCATTCATTATCAATTTCCCACTACAGGATGTATTAATTCCATCAGATTCAAGAGCATCCACCCCCTGCAGACAATCCTTTTTAAATGCTTCATGGAGTTTTCTTTTGTGGCTGGATATAGAGCCCTCTAGTGTATTGAAAGACTGCACTTAAAATGTTTATAGGTTTAAGCAAATGTTAGCCTAGAGCCATCCTTCATTCCACATGGAGAAAAAAGAAACATGCCAGAGCATGGAAAACAACGATCTCCTGCAAAAGAAACTAAAACACAGACAATATTTGAAGGCAACTTGAACTGAGAGAGAAAAAGGCAAGTCGGTATGGACACTTGTTAAAGACATACTAGAGCTGAATTTTGTAGTTTGTCAATTGTAATCACTCATCTTCTTACAATTTTTTAATTTGCTGAAACTAAGTAGAGGTGATGGAGACCCCAGAGCAACTGAAGAGATGTAATGGTATGATATCAAGAAATTTGCACATCTAGCGTAGGCACTGGTGTCCAAAGCTCTTTATTCTGCTCCCAAATAAGTTTTCTCCATCTTTTACGAGAAATATAATTCTAGAAAAAGGATTCCAGGTCTGCTTTTCTATATAAGCGAATGATTTCAATCTCTCAAAGCGTTTTGCTCTGATGGTCTCCTGGCATGCTACCTGGAGAAAGCAGAATTATACCCTCGTGACTGCACCCTTTCTGTCCATTTTTCTAACTCACACGCAGCAAGCATTCCACATTCTTTCCACCCCAACCAAATAAATTGAAAGAGAACTTCTCAGTAATAATATGAAGCACAACACCAAGATTTACAAAAGTTCCTAATTCTTGAGATGACAGCATGCCATGTTTACCCCAAAAACCTCTCTCAGAAGCAAGCTTCATTAAAAAACAGCATCATCAACTGTTGCAAGGTATTCACAGAAGTTGTCATAACAACTGAAGGTATTGTCTCATGGATCGAAGAAGAAGGTTGACTAGGTTGCAAATCAAATTTACATTGCAAATGCCTAGATAAAACCCTTCGTCTGATTAATCAACATTCAAAGAAAACAATAAAAAAAATAAACATCTATAGCTTGCTTTCATCCTACCAAAGGGAACGAAAATCGTTAATCCCCCACCCCCATGTCTCCTCTCCATTCCCTTCCACGTTCAGGGTTCCTCAGACCCCCCCCTAAGTCCATGTCTCACTCCTCTCTCTTTTTGCCTCCGTAAGAAAAAAGGGAGAGAGAACAAAACTCAGTGAGTATTCATCCACGTCCCTCAGCACTAACATAAAGAAAACTCAAAATACCCATCCACCCAACAGCCCCGAAACCAAAATTGCACAATCCACAGTAAAAGCATACGCACTACACAGTGCACACTTGTTAATTGGACATTAGACTACCTTTACTCTTATTCTAGGCTAAGAACACAATAAAATAAAAGGAACAAAAAAAAAAAGTAGATGAAAGAAAAGAATTGTTGCAACATCATTTTCGAATCTTCTTGTACGGACAGCACGTGTATATATATATATATATATATATATATATATATATAATATGAAAGTAACACCAATCAAAAATACGAAAATGGTTCTGCAACCTCTCTCCAATTTAATCATAGACCCCATCAAAATAGGGAATAGAACCAAAATAAAAGCTCTACCTATCTGCAACAATATTGATCCAGGATTTTGTTGTGAGAAAATACAATATATGAAAAACAGAAATAAAATATATTTTAAGATGTATGCAAACACTGTCTTTAAAAATATTTTTTGAATATAAGGTTATTCTTTATAATTCAATAAGTTTTTCCTCTAAAACAAGAGTTACAAAATTAACAAGACTAAGATAAAAAAAAAAAAAACTAACAAGCCTTGCAAACACAAAAAAAATAATATTTTCAGCATATTTGAACTATAAAAGTGCATGGTATATATAGGTTGCTAACATATAATAGCTAAATAAAAAATAAATTAAAAAGTTGTTACAATAGTTAAAAAATAAAAAAATATTAGCAAATTAAAAAGTTGTAGTTGTTAAAAAAGTTTTAAAATAAAAAAGTTGTCAGATTTTCTGACTATTAAAAAATTAATTTCAAGTGTTTAAAAAATTATGGTTTCAATAAACAAAAGGTTAAGAAAGTATAGGTATTGTTTCGTGTGTGGAAGGGAATCAAAGGTTTTCCTCTTGCTCGGCTCAACCGCAAGCTCACTATCATTTCCTTGTTGGTTACTATATTATATCAAATTTTACTATATAAAAACTAGATTAAGGTTTTATTTTGTCATAAAAATACCTTTTGAAGTAGTCTTCATTATTTACAACAATGCTCCAGATGTTTCAAAAGAATTTTGAAATAAAAATATACTTACTAGATTTCTATCTATTGAGTGTAAGGCATTTAACCTGGTGTCTTTTAGACTATGAACCAAATTATATAAAAATGAGATTTAACCTATAGAATTATTGGTGAATTTTTTTAATTTCTATGAATCAATTTTTTTGTTGTAAGTTAGGTATCTCATCAATTATATTATACCCCCATAATTTCTTGTTGTTTGACTTAGTTTTGCACTTAATAGGTCATGTGCACGTCTAATTGTTCGTGAGTGCTCTAAAAATTTTGTTGATATCTCATAGGAGCGGCCTCACTCCATAATCATATAGGTGATTCCATCAAATGTTCATTGCAATTTGAACATTATTTATAAGGAATATGAAACTCACTAAGAATTTTGTAGTTCATCCTCTTTTTAATTGCAGGTTAGCATTATTCTCACATCATAGGAAATGACTTGTTTTATAATGCTATAGAATCATAAATGACTTTGTTATTACCCATATGAACTTAATCCATAGGATCTTCAATCACATAGGTTGGGTTACAATTATTTTTATTTCTCACTTAAACATTAGTTTTATTCTCTTTGATGTTTCTAATATCATTTTTCTACTATGGTTTAATTGAAAGATCGACCAAATTCATTTATGACTTCACATAATTAATTGAAATAATTTTATTTTTTAGCAACTGCTTTACAACATCATGTATTAACTGAATATGTTGATTTTTGTCATTGAAAGATTTATTCTTAGTAATGGCTATTGTTGCTTGGCAATTACAATGACCGGATATAGAAGGTGTTGGTTATATTCCCAATGAAATTTCAATCAAACAATTCCTCAATCAATCAGCATTTCTTGCATATTATAAAGCTATAAATTCTTACTCCATGGTGGATTATTCTTATAATTTTAATACCTAATATAACACTAGCTTCACCTATATCTTTCATATCGAATTTAGAGGCTAAGAAACATTTAGTGTTATACACGAGATTCATGCTAGTATGAAAAATAAGCATATCATCTACATATAAACTAATGATCACATATTCATTATTAATAGGCCTATACACACATTTATCAACACTAATTGAAGAAAAATCATCACTTAAAACAACTTGATCAAATTTATTATGTCACTATTTAAGAGCTTTCTTTAAGCTATATAAATACTTTTTCAACTTACAAACTTTATTCTTTTGACCAGGAACTATATAACCTTTAAGTTGTAACATATATATCTCTTTTTTCATATCACCATTTAAAATAATAGTTTTAATATCCATTTGATGTATAAAGAGGTTATAAATAAATGTTAAAACAATTAAAACTCGAATTGAAAAAATTCTAACTAGCAATTAAAACTTGAATTGAAGAAATTCTAGCTATAAGTGAAAAGTAACAAAATAATTCACATTTTATTTTTTAATAAAACTCTTTTGCAATTAATCGTGTTGTGTGTTTATCTATAAAACCATTAGGAAAAAATTTTCCTTTTAAAAATTCATTTACAACCAATAGGTTTTACACTTAGGGGCAAATCAACAATCATCCAAGTTTGATTTTGTAAAAGCAAATCAATTTCAACTTTAATTGCTTCTTTTCAAAACAAAGAATCATAAGATAACTTCAGAGTAAGTCATTGAAAAAAAAAAAAATAGCTTTAGAGTAGGTCACTAAATCCTTATCTACTAGATAAATGAAAAAATAATTTTTAAAAAAAGTTTTTATCCTTTGTTTCCTACTCCTTCTCACTTCTTCAAAGTGAGTTTCATCAACTCTATTATCATTAACATATACATGAGAAATCTTTTCATGTAATGCATAAATGTTTTCAAAGAATTTTATTTTTTTTCAATTATAGTATTGTAATTTAGCAATCACTTTTCAAAACTAGAAACCTATATACAAGACTACTTTTAGCATAACCAATAAACATACCATCAGAAGTTTTTGAACCTATCTTTCTTTTTCTTTTTCTTTTTTTGTTTAGGTAACATAACATTAGCTAGACATCCCCACACATTTAGATATTTTAAAATAGAAAAATAACATTTTCAAAATTTATAAGGTGTTAAACCAGTTTTCTTATAAGAATTTCTATCTTGTAAATGACATGCAAATAAATTAACTTTACCCCATAAATTATCAAGTGTTGAAGAACTAAATATCATAGTATTTATCATTTCTTTTAAAGTTATATTTTTACTTTTAACTACCCCATTAGACTCGGATGAATAAAATAGAGTAACTTAATATATTATAGCTTTTTTTTATAATACTCATTCATCAGAACATGCTCACCTCCTATATCAAATCTAACTCATCTGATTCTTTTTATTTAATTGATTTTTTTCTTATACTTTATATAATAAAAACATGTTATAAGCTTCATCTTTACATCTAATCAAGTAAAGTTTTGTATATTTTGAAAAATCATCTATTAAAATCATATAATATTTCTTACCTCCTCTAGTCATAGTTTATTTTAAATCTCCTAAGTATGTGTGTATTAAGCTAAGTAATCTAATTTTTATTTTAATACATTTACATGTTTTCTTAGTAATTTTAGCTTCAACACATATTTCACATTTGTTCATAGATGAAGAATTGAAGCCAGAAATTAAACCAAAAGAATTTATTTTCTTAAAATATGATAAACTAACATATCCTAGTCTAAGATGTCATTGATCAATAAAGTCAAGCAAATAAGTGGAAGAAGATGCATTTTCATTCATTTCATTAGTAATATTGAGTATAAAAAGTTCATGGTTACAATATCCATTCCCTACAAATAAATTGTTCTTAGTCATTACAATCTTATCAGGTTCAAATGACACTTTGATTCTTAATTTTCTTAACAAAGCGACAAAGATAAAATTTACTCTTATATTAAGGACATGTTGTACCTCATTCAAAGCGAACATTTTTTCTGAAGTCAATTTCAGAAGGACTTTGCCTGATCCAAGAATATTTTTAGTTCTTAAGTCTCTAAGGTAGACTACTGCTTCTTTATCCTTAAAAGATGTATAAATGGAGAAAAATTCTTCATTTGCATTTATATGCCTAATAGCATCAGAGTCTACCACCCAATTTTTCTTATTCGTCACTATATTGAGTTGAGAAACAACCATAACAATAGTGTCTTCTCTTTCAATTATGTTCACCTTAGTTTTAGGAGGATTGTTGTTTCTCTTTCTATTTCGACATTAAGGTGCACGGTGGCTAGGTTTACCACACAAAACAGTATCTTTTTTTCTTAAAATTATTGGGTTTAGGTTTGAACATATTGGTATTGTTATCATTGGACTTAATATTATTAATGTTCTTATTAAATTTATGCTCATACCTTTTTTTTATGTGAACTCCCTTCTACTAAGTTTGCTTTAATGGTCATCTCCTTCTTCCTAATAGCTTGCAACTTCTTTCTATTTATGTTTTCAATGATGATGTGAGTGAGAAGATCAATCAAAGATAATTATTTATGCTATTGATTGAGTTGTTGCTTATAGTCACTCCATGAGTTGGGTAGTTTTTTTATCAATATTCCAGCAACAAATCCTTTAGAAAAGTTGATATTTTTGGCTTTCATGTCCTCTAGCAGTCTATGGTATTCGTTAATTTGAGTTTTGATATCTTAATTGTCTACCATGTCCTATTAGTAAAATTTTCCAATGATAAAGTTTGTTTTCTCATATCTTCAATAGTATACTTTGTCACTATATTGCTCTATATCTTCTTCACTTTCTTGTAGCTGCAATGGAGTGCCTATATGCATTGTTCACATGTTTCCATGCTTCAACATTATCATTGGTCTTGGGATTGTTAATGACCTAAGCAACTTTATACATGTCAAGGACACCAAAGATCCTTTCTTGCCACCTTATAGAGTTTTCTCCATAAAAAACCTAAATTTATGAAATATCAAGGAATGGCTTAGCTAGCAGCAGCAGGGTTAGTGATAGGAGAGATGACAATATTAGAGTTCTCAATAATAACATTATTGAGGGCAACAACCTTATTGGCAGTAGTATTTCTATCTATGTTACTAAAGTATCCTTAAGGTTTTTGTGAGAAAATACAATAAAGAACAGAAACAAATTATAACTCAAAGCGTGAAAAAACATTATCCTTAAGGATATTTTCTCAACACAAGGCTATCCTCTATGATTCAAGATGCTCCTCCTCTAAAATGACGGTTATTGAAACAACTAAGCCAAGATCAAAAAGAAATATCAACAAGCCTTGGAAACACAAAAAAATAATACTATGGTTTTTTTCAGCACACTTTGACTATAAGAGTGTATAGTATATATAGGCTACTAATATATAACAGCTAGGCAAAAAATAAACTAGAAAATTAAAGAGCTCCTACAATAGTTAAAAAAAAATAAAAGAGCTATTAAGGAATTAAAGAGTTGTAATTGTTAAAAAAAAATTAAAATAAAAGAGTTGTTAGGATTTTGTGACTATTAAAAAATTAATTTCAAATGTTTAAAAAATTATGGTTTCAATAGACAAAAGGTATAGAAAGTATAGGTGTTGCCTCGCTTACGAGAAATGGGAAAATCAGAGGTTTTTCTCTTGTTTGGCTCAACTTTATTCGCGCAAGCTCATTATCCTTTCCTTGTTGGTTACTATCTCATATCAAAGTTCATAATATAAACATTAGATAAAGATCTTATTTTTTCAATGTAGGATAAAAACCTTTTGAAATAGTCTTCCATATTGATGTTGTAGGGTCAAGTCGCGACTTTGTTTATAACAAAAAAGGCTTTTATCATGTCTCTTAATGAGGTGTATTGGAAAAGTTTTTGGATTTAAAATAAAATTATGATTAATGTTCATAAGTCGCCACCTAGTATTATGTGTTGGTAAGGGATTGATTGTGCAAGAAGAAAACGCGTCACTCCAATGCACCCTATGTAAGGTAAACTGCATTAATGTTTGATTGTTTTTCTATATCAAGTTTCTATTCGTTGGTCTTTTTTAAGGTCTAAGACAGATCTCCCTTTGTGAGAAAGTCTTTATCTTATTGGAAGAAATCCAAATCATTCTAAAATTAAAATTTTAGCATCACATATATTTTATTTCTTATATCTTTAATATATGACGGTATCATTTATCTTGTAATTTTACACCCCCAGATATTAAAGTCTGAAAATACAATTGTAAAAGGGATTTTGATATTATGATCAAACCCTAATGAATAATCATAAACTGGTTATGATATCTATTTTGTATTTTAAAACATAAGAAAGATATAATTTTTGTTTTTTAAGAAGATATGCTTGGAAACATTTTAAAAATTTTTTGTATGCGTGAAAACTAAACATATTTTTTTGTTTTTTGAAAGGGAAAATTAATTTTAAATATTTAATTTTTTTTCTTGAATTTTTTTAGAAAAGTTTCAGAGAAAACCGAGTATTTTAATACCAGATCTATATCTTATAGTGTAAATATACGACCTAATATTAAACAAAATTAGTAAAAAAAACATGAGGGAAAATCACAGATTTTCTAAAAGGATTTTTGAAATTTTTTTGAATTTTTTTGTTTTTTAAAGAAATATATAATATTAATTTATATTAGTTAAATATTATTAAATATGTCGGATGGGTTGGACCAGCTAACTAGGCCGATCCTAAGGAAGTTGGGCTAGGCTAATATCAGCCCAAAATGGATCAATTTATCTTGATCCAATAGATTTTTTTTCCTTTTTTTAGGTTGGGTCAAGTCTGACCCTTTCAGTTGGGTTGGTTCGAAACTGGTCTAGCCTAACATTCACTACATGAACAGTGGACGTGAATTATAATTCATGTCTACTATTCACACTGTTAACAGAGATAGTGGAGAAGAAGAAGAAAGGACAAAGGAGAAAGCTATCTAGTGCAGTGGCGGTCTAACCATAAAGGTCTAGTAGCGGTGTTAATGGAGAGTTTGGCCACTAGAGTTATTGCTTCTCATGTTGCTGGAGTTGCTACTATCGTGGTTCATGATGGAGTTGCTCATAATTGGAGTTGTTAGAGTGGCTGAGGGGAGATTCGACGCCCCTACTATTGTTGGGAAGGATGAAAGTCGCTAGACGAGGTGGTCATTGCTACAACTGTTACTAGGGTTTCGGTAGCAGAGAAGAAGAGTTTTGCAATGGGGAGAGAGAGAGAGAGAGAGAGAGAGAGAGAGGTAGTGTAACCATCAAATAAGGTGATTGGGCGTCTACATATGGTGGTAAATATGATGGTGAGAATAGTGGTAGCTGAAAACACAGCTAAAAAAGAAAAATAGGAAGGGTGACTGGGTTTTTATCAACTTTAGACTCTATTTTCTTCATCCTCTGCCATAAAATCGAGATATATTTATAAGAGGTGGATGAGTGATTTTTTTCCCTTACTAGTGTCAAATCTTGGCCTTTGGCTCGGCTGGGAAGGATCATAACCGTTGGTTCAAAATGTACATCGTGAGGTGTCAAATCTACAACAAAAATACCTGATTTAGCCTCTTTAGACCATCGTCAGGGCCATTTCTTTGTCATTCAGCCTGAACAGGCCATATGTGGTTGTAAAGAAATGTCAGGTGATCAATTGCATGCAAGTTTAGTCAATTTTGATGGACAGTAGATGTGTTAAATGCACCTGCAAAGTAGCCTCCCTAAGTTGTCATTTCAAATAAAATTAAAGGAGAAGATGAACAGTAACCAAAACAACGTTGTTTTAGCAAAGTTTGATTTAGTCCTTTTCTTTCTGATTTATCTAATCAAAATTGGACCCTTGAAGAAACTTCAATTTAAGCCCCAGATTTACGCTCTTTTTCCTCTTCGATTCTTAGTTTTGAATTTATATAATTTGACCCTCCATTAATCATTAAATTTTCAATTTCTTCAATTTCACCCCAGTTTCAATCAATTAAATTCCTATAGTTCAACGCCTTTTTCGTATTAGTCCTTGGCTATGAATTTCTTCAATTTGACCCCTAATTGACCCCAAAATTTTAATCTTATTATGATTTTACCCCTGATTTCAATCAATTAACTTGGTAAAAATTAAATTTGGTCTCTTAAAATTCCAATCTTTTTAATTAAGCCCAAATTGGACCCCTAAACTTAATTGTTTTTACCAATTAAGCTTCAAATAAAATTAATTTGACCCATTTAAAATATAATTAAGTCCTTGCACTTAAGTAAATTTTTCAATTGAATCCAAATTAATTCTTAAACATAATTAAAATCCAATTTGACCCATGATGAAATCAAATTGGCCTATTGAAAATTTAATTATGTTCTTGGACTTAATTTTTATACAAATTCGTCTAATAATCATTTAATCTGACTTTGAATTTGCATTGTTTTTTTATTTTTGGGTATAATAAGATATAATTAGATTTTGATTTTTTTCTAAAATTACAGTTGTATTTCCTGGTTGGCTTTCTTCGTATTGTCAGCTTTTATTTTATTTTATTTTGAAAAGAAATGAATTTTGAAAAATAACCAAAAATTGAGTTACACAATTAACAATAAATTAACGGTGGATAACGGTGGCAATTCACAAATTTTGGGAAATCCAGACACGATTTTATATCTTCACAAATTCAAGGTGGCCCAAAATAAGAAAACTCAGAAACGAAGCCTCTGGTTGCAATAACTGATCGTGGATCCATCAAATTCTTAATGTTCAAGGAAACCATTCCATTAACGTAGCTAGCTCAGATTTTTAACCCTATGACGGCGCATGTATAGTTTTGATCTTGTTTACCATAGCCATATTAATGTTAGATACCAATGATGGCACCACAAAGCATGCAATTACCAGTTCTGTACCATCACTGCCTCTGCCGAAGGCACGACATGCTGTGTATTCTTGTTTGGAATCACTTTGCAATTCTGCCGAAGGCACGACATGCAGTGTATTCTTGTTTGGAATCACTTTGCAATTCAAATGAACACTAGCTGCTGCAAAAATGTCAGCTCAAAAAATACAGAGCTCTTTTTTCTCCCTCTTCGCAAATTGAAAATCACAGCAGAAGGAAAATAGCTTAGAGAGGGAAAATAGAAAAGCCTATGTCCCTGAACCAATTACCAATAGTCTCCACAAGAACAAATCCCTTCCTTAAAGTGGTGGAATCGGTTGGCATCGCGTACAGTGATATCCCTCTCTGTGATTGCTGACACCAGCTTACAAAATGAGTGACAATCACCACAAACCCTCAGATTCTTTGTAATCCTGATAGGAGTTCCGTCGGGGGTGGCAATAAGGCCAAATGCAATTGCCAACTTCTCACTATGTGCATTCAAAATTCCAAGCTTAACCTCCTCATCAATATCATGTAACACAGAGTTTGTGTCAGGGACATAACCAGCCGATTCCAATTTCTGACTCAAACTCTTCAGCATCTCATAGATCTCCTTTGATCGAAGATGACTATTATCTCCAGCACCAAATTGATAAATAATGTTATCCACCTCAATCCAAGTATAACCAGGAATTTTCTTTAACCTCCTTTTGGTCATCAGATTCCTAATCTTTGCCACATCTTTCCACCTGCCAGCGTTTGCATAAATATTTGAAAGCAATATGTAGTGCCCCGGGTTCTGAGTTTGTAGCGAGAGAAGCAATTTTGCTGCCTTCTCTGCCAAGTCTACCTGTCTATGAATTCTACATGCTCCAAGGAAAGCACACCATATCCCCTCATCTTTCTCAACCTCCATATTCTCAATCAATCTCAATGCCTGATCTAGCCTCCCAGCACGCCCCAAGAGATCAACCATGCAAGCGTAGTGCTTCACATCAGGCCTCACACCATAACTAACTGACATCAAAGAGAAAAGCTGAAGAGCATCATCGACCAAACCTGCATGACTGCAAGCGTACAACAAAGAAATGAACGTGATCCTATTAGGTATTATTCCACTTTTCAACATCATATGAAACAAATCAAGAGCTTCCCTGCCTTGTCCATGGTACCCATAAGCCCCAATCATCGCGCTCCACGAAATCACATTCTTCTGTTCCATCTTATCGAAAATTTCCCTAGAGGAATCAATACTTCCGCACTTAGCATACATATCAATCATCGAAGTCCCCAATTCAACATCCAAAGAATATCTCCTAGCACATATATAATCATGAAGTAACCGAGCCTTATTCATAGCACCTAATTTAGCACAAGCATTTACAATAGTCACCATCGCAACCTTATCGGGCACAAAACCATCTCTTCTCATCTGATCAAACAAAACCCATGATTCGTTTGGTTTTCCACATTCAGCATACCCAGCAATCATGACTGTCCGAGTTACAAGGTCTTTCTTAGGCATTCTATCAAACAGCTGCTTAGCGTTGTCAATCATGCCACATTTTGCATACATATCCACTAAAGTAGAACACACAAAATTATCTAAATGTAACCCATTTTTCAAAACCGTGGAGTGAATCAATCTGCCCATAATCAACCCCATTGTATCCCTACAAGCCTTTATAACAAATGGTAATGAAAAGTTATCTGGTTTTGACCCTGCTCTAACAAGCTCCCTAAAAGTCTGAAAACAACGTTCATAATCACCATTTTTTACAAACCCACCAATCATAACACTCCAAGAAACTGGGTCTCTCTCTTCCATTTTATTAAACAAAAGATGAGCAGTGACCAAATCTTTGCGTTTTGCGCATATGTATAGGAGTTTGTTAGCAACAATGAGGTCATGAATAATACCAGTGGTAGTTACTTGGGCATGAACTTGTTTGATTTGGAATATGTTTCTACACTTGAAGAGTGTGGAGATAAAAAAATCAGGATCCATTATGTCTTTCATTTGGGCATTGGAATCTAAGGTGGATTGTTGAGGTTGCGGTATGGTGTCTGAGATGGCTGCAGCTGCTGTAGAAGCTGAGAAGAAACGAAGCATTCCATGGTTAGAGAAAAGGATGGCTTGGTTTTTTAGTTTGAACATATCTCTATAGCAGTAGTTAATTGTTGATAGAAAAGAGAGAGAGAGAGAGAGAGAGGAATAAGCAGTAGTTAATTGTTGATAGAAAAGAAAAGAGAGAGAGAGAGAGAGAACTTGATGATAGCTACAAATATATTGTTAAACTGTTCATGTACCTAAAGTTCAGATTACAGGCGAGGGAGCCCTGTTAGCTACAAATATATTGTTAACTGTTCATTTACCCAAGTTCAGATTACAGGCGAGGGAGCCCTGTTAAATACCCCACCCTCAAAACCTAGTTGATGCAAATAAGAAAGGGTTGCCAAATTTGATGCATTCAACAGCAAAAGCAAGAGACATCGACCCAAAAGCATTCATAACCAGAAGGATTCATAAAACCTACCCAACAAAAATTCAATTTCTGCTCTGAATGATCAAAGAATGCAATACGTTACTTTACATAAGCAGAACTGAACTGAGCAGAACCACCACTGTGAAAATAAAACTTGAACCCCAAATGTGTAGTTTTATGCCTCACTTTACAATATCCATTCTGTTAAGCTACAAATTACTAAATCCCAAGAAGGGATTTTTTTAATCTAGACAAGAAACTAGCAATACACCCTCCGCCGCACCTTCTCCTGCAGCCTTGCAATTTTCGATCATGTGTATACAAATCGGCATTCATTGGAGGGACATAAATGGAACACAGCCACTCTATTGCTGGTTCAGTTGAACAAGGGGTGACCGTGGTATTAGAGAGGGCTTCAGTTCTTTGACCTCAAATGATTCATATGTATTATTTTCTCGAAATTCATCGAGAAGATTTTCCACTGGCATTGCCCGAAGTGATTCAATGGTCCCCTTGCTAGGAACATCTGGCTCACTTCTCGACGGTGTTGCGCCTGTAGGCTCATAATCCTGCACGTTAGATCAAGAGACGTAGCGAGTGACTAATTTTATTTTGTAGAGGGACATAAATTCACCCCACGCTAGATTTTGGTAAACGAAAGCATTAACAAAAAAAGCTGTGAATTATTAGTAGATACTCTCTCCTACCATGGATAAATAATTGACACAGAATAATAACCCAAACAGTTAATCAGTTATTCGTCACCTAAACTTTCAGATGCAAACATTCGGATGTTAGTTTCATGCATTTGTTAATTTCATTACATGTCTGGCAACAGAGTTCAGCAAGCAAGACTTTCATCCTTCTATCTACGCCCAAGTAAAACATATTACGCTGAAACAACAGGTATGCTCATAACATGAATGATGCATTTTTGCATCTAAATGGGGTTCAATTTGGTAATTCAACACGGTTGTAGAAAAATGCATGAGCATGACTAGACCCCCTAGAGCATGTGATTTAAGAATTTCAAAACACATCAGTCGATTCCAGTATTGATTGGAAAAATTTCAACGAGTTGCAAGCAGAATCACACACTACCATCCACTTAAATTGTTAATGACGTGAATAGTGCATCTCCAAGACTGAAGAAGATCAAAATAAGTTCTCATTTATTTACTAAAACTTGTAGTTGATCTATTTCCCCTTCAACTACTTGAGAAGGGGCGCAGGTGTGTTAAACCAACTTACCATATATTGTTGCTCAAATGTTTCCTTTGCTCTACCATCGATAGCTGCAGCTTCACCAGAGTGATCCTCCCTGAAAGTCTCCAGTGTGTTTGAGTGAGCTTTAACAGCTTCCAAGATGTTGGATACAGATCCTTGCTCCACCTCTGACACTCCTGTAAACAGATTCACATCAATATTAAATTCACGCCCCTAATCATAAAGTAACAAACTCGATGTGAATGCATGTCAACATGCACTGATCCTCAACTACTATGCGTAACTAAATCTGCATGCGTATGTTAAAAAGCCAGCTCAAACAAGTCAGAATCCCTTTCAAAGAAAAATAACTTGTAGATTAACAACGTTAAACATCTAGCGCAGTGTTCTCCAAACCGTTTCTGGTTTTCCAAAAATCATGCTTCTACACTTACAGAAGGAATAGAAGACTGGATAATTTGGAATACTGAACACTTGAACAGAGATACTTAATGGAAGAGTCGTCGTAAAAAAAAAATACAAAAATAACACATTCAGAATCACTGTAAGACTCTCCATAGAATTGCCACAGGAGTGTATATTTAATCAATTTAACTACCTATCATACAATATTTCAATGAAATCTTAACCATGTGAAAGGTTAGGATTATTATACTCCAGGAAAAAAAAAAAAAAAGAAAAGGAAAGATATACAACTTACTGTCAATGTGCTTGAGGACATCTTCGGTATTCTTAGCCACATCTTGCTCAGCTGTAACCCGTGCAGAACCAACCTCCGCATCATGCTGCTCTATGCTGTCAGATGCATTTCTTCACCAAGGCATTGAAAGGGAAAAGGGATGAATTTAGACAGGATGAGGAATTGACTTAATGACACAACTACGAAAATTAGATGCAACAACAGAACAACAAGAGCAAAGCTGCAATCATATATTGGCCCATGCATTCTATGACCAGAGCCAAAACCACAATCCTTATAAAGATGCACATGTAGGTTCTATGAGACAGTGAATGTGTCAAGAACAACTAAACATTGAAGATGTCGAGAGATTATGGCATTTCTACCTCGTAAGGGATACCAATTTTGAAACATGATCGTTTCCCATCTCATTCACAGAGTCAAGTGTCTTCTCCCAGTGCTTGAAAGCTGATCCAGCAGTGCTTACACTAAAGCAAAGAAAAGGGAACAGACTTTAGATCCAGCAGTGCTTACACTAAAGCAAAGAAAAGGGAACAGACTTTAGATCCAGCAGTGCTTACACTAAAGCAAAGAAAAGGGAACAGACTTTATCAATTCCAACCAAAGAATCAAAGATATTGATTCCAACTACAAGCAGAAGACCATACATACCATTGCTGTAAGAGTGACTCCATTCTACAATGTTTGGTAGCTGAATAATCTGCAATATCCTTAGCATCATTCTCTGTCTGCATGGAAAATTCCTGCCATTTTCGTTTTGCATCTGTTGAAACATACTCCATCGAAGAAACATGTCCATCCAGTACTGCTTTGTTTCCAGTGGCAGTTTCTCTGAGATCAGCGAGCCTTGCATCCACCTATTAACTTAACCATCAGCATCTGAACAATACATCTAGTATGAAATTAAAGATGAGAGAGAAAATACCAGCTCTTTTTGATGCTGAAGGTGGCTGGAAACAAGATGGTTGATATCAGCAACAAGCTTCTCCGCATCTGATTTTGATTGCTCCTGCACAGATCAAGCTTTCAGTTGGCAAGGCAGAAGACAACATTTTCACTCGTATCTTTAGTTACTTTACCATGTCGCACCTCATAAGCCTTCTGAAAATCATCAATATTTTTCATTTGCACTGCATCAGCTTGCACAGCATGATTTTCCAGATTTTTGCATTGCTCCAAAATCTTATCAAGAAATCCATTCATGTATTCAGAAACCTCCTTTCTTTGCTCACAACTGACATGGAATCGCTGTTCAACCCAAATGAAAGCAAAGTAACAAGAAATAAGAAACAGAAAAAGTTATATTGAAAGATCCAACTAGGATAGGTAAAAACAAGTACACATTTGGACACCAGTAAGCAGATTTTCAAAACTTATAATGAAGGAAGTTGAAAGACCAAGTTACGGATAAATTAAGTGTTTAGGGATAAGAACTAAAAAACTACACGCACTAGGTATCAATGAAATTAGGACTGGCTGCCCAAACCAAAATAAAAATTACAATAAACACAAGGTAAGATAAAGGATCAAACCTGACGCATTTCCCTAGCAAAAAGAGCTAATTCCCCCTGGTGAGTTGATAGAGTATTCTGAAGCTCATCGAATATGAAA
>NW_011500143.1:18672-22939 GCF_000495115.2 Populus euphratica
CAGAATAAAATTGTATACCTCTCTAGCACCTGACCGGGATATATTTTCTGAACCAGCTAGATCCACTAAATTCAGCTTGCCACATTTGATTAGTTCTTCACCCTCAGGTGTTGCTTCCTTGATATGTATTGTAATAGAAAAGAGGGAATGTGACCGACTGTAAAAAGAAGACGGATTCTTTATACAACAAGAACATTATAATCACCCTTTGAGCATAAGAAAAGAAAAGGAACCGTTACCTTGATTGCTTGTTCAGAAAAGTTTCTGCAGTTCGCCGCTTCGCAGATCCTCTTTCTAGTAGAGTGAATATCTCACTCGCACTTGTTACTATCTCCTCCTCTAGACCTCTTACAAGAACCCCACCTTTCCCATCCTCCATGAGAGGCAACTGCTTCTTTTGCTTCTCCTCCAATGCAACTCGAGAAATTTCCTCAGGAGCAAGCAAATCAGTAATTTCCTCGTTGTATAGTTCTAAGAATGTGACCTTCACACTGTATTCTGCATTTTGGCTTTCAAGAGTATCAAAAATTTGTTTAACAGCCCTAGGTATGACCCCTGCTTCTGGAGGCAGCTCTCCGTTAGGCCCACTCTGTCACATTTTACATCACATAAATAAATTATCAACTGGCAACTGCATAATAGTAAATTTGAAACATTAAACCAACATGTAAATTAGATAGTCCCATACTATACCTTTGATCTTTTGCATTCACCTTCCATAGTGTAAGTTTTACCTGTACCTGTTTGACCATAAGCAAAAATGGTACAGTTGAACCCTTCTAGAACTTCATGAACAATTGGCACTACTGCTTGTTCATAAAGATCTCTTTGCTGTGCTGAAGGACCAAAAACCTACATCCAACATTAAACGAATTATCAGACCTTGCCACAAACAAGGAAATCAAAGCAGCCCACCAAATTCAATATCAGAAGAAAGAGATTCTGCAAACCACAACAACAACATAGATAACACAGCAGATAACAATTCAACATACAACTAGGCATTATTCACATAGCCATTTAAACTTCAAAACTACCAGCGCAGAAAGAACACAATCACAAACCCGGGAAGTAAAATCTGTCACTAAAATCCCTTAACCGCAATGACCCACTTATAAAATCAAACCCTAAAAGCACCAAAACCAAAAAGAGGTGTAGAAACCACTAACAGTTATTTTCCAAACTTCAAAAATAAAATTAAACATTTAAACAAAAAACAAATTCAATCCCAACTTCACCTTGTCAAAAGTGAAAACCCTATCAATATGTTTCCCAGCGATATTCTGCGAAACCGCAACTTCTCTCTGGTAATCATTGCAAGTTACCACTTGCGGAGCATTGCTCCTCAATTCGTCCTCGCTAAACGGCCTAACACATCGCAACCAGAAAAAAATAATAAACTTTTTCAGCAGAAATAACAAATAAAATAAGTATAAGAAACCAAAATAAAAATGTTACCTGCAACGAAGAAGAACTTGCACATTAACGCCTTTCTCTTTGTCGTGTCGACCTGACATTTTTGGTTGTCTTCCTGGAGGAGAGAGAATCGAGCGTACTTCTGGTGCTAGATCCAGTCTTCTCTCGAGAGATCAATCTCTTAATCGATCTGGCGATCTCTCTTCCCTTCCTTTCTCTCTGTCTTTTCTTGGTGTGAAAATGTGGAGTGAGAGCGGGATGGAGATGGCGATGCGATTTGAATTTTGAGACCCGCTCGCTTTCGAAATCGAAATGAAATCCAACGGTTTGAAATGCATCGCGGCCTCCATTGTCCTTATATGGTAGCAGTTCGGGTTTTGTACTTTGACAGTTTTGTCCCTGTGTCTTCCTTTTTTTGGAATGTATTTCAATTTTTTTGAGATATGATAGATGTTTTTCTAAGGTGACAAACCCTACTTTGTTTTTGTGTTTTTAATTATGTTTAGTTTTAAAAATAAAATAATATTTTTTAATAACTTGTGATGATTTTAAGGTGCTAATGTAAAATATATAAAAAAATATTTTAATTTATTTTCAAACAAAAAACAATTACAAAAAACATCATGAATATACACTTCATACAAGATATGAGTCTACGGTTAGAGTTTTATGTTCTTATTTTATGATTTTTTTTATTTTAATTTTTTTATTAAATAATTTTTTATTTTATTATCAAATAATTTTTTATTTTTATGAACTAAATTGAATTTATGATTTCAATCTACCTAGAAGAAATTACACCCTTACCTTCGTCTTTAGAAATTGAGATTCTAGTGTTTAAATATGTTTTAAAAGTGCATTTCACTTTAAAAAATCAAATTGATAATTTTTTAATATTTTTTGATGATTTTAATATGTTGATGTTAGAAATAAAAAAAATTATTTTGATATATTTTTAAATAAAAAATACTTTTAAAAAGTATAATACACCACAATACTAAATACAAAAAAGATTAGAGGAATGACAAATAAGAAGTTAAGAATTTAATATTTCTTTTGCTTGGCAAAAAGAATGAAGATTTAGTGAAAATTTGATAAAACCCTTCCATTTCTTGCTTATAATTTTCAAATCTTTAATGCTTAAAAAATTATGATGTTTTAAAATAATTTTCAAGCCAAGTTTAATAACTATTAAATAAATTTTAAAATTTTAAGTCTCATTTAAGATAAAACATTTTGAAAGCTCATATTGCATTATATTTTTTAACATACCAGCAACGAAAACTAATTACAATTAACAAAAATAACCATGTAACACCCTATAAATTCTCAATATCATAATAATACTACAAGCTTTAATCTTTAATAAAACAAGGTAATTATTTTTTTTGTCATGCATTGACACTCCAATCATATAATCACTCTTTTGTCTTGTGCTTTTAAAATTTCAGGAAAATCTCTTATGTCCGGTTCATTAACGATTCTTCTCTTCTCTTAAATACCTGCATAATAACTCATGAAAATTCAATTTTCACAATGTAACAACTCAATCTCAATATTAAACATTAAGTCAATAAATCAAGTTATAATAGTACACACATATTAAAATTTATCAAGTACATTAAATAATTTAAGCTTAACTTTTCATCAAAAGATCATTACATCACAAATATTTCTTCATATTACAATTCACATCCATTTAAAGTAAAATATACTATGTTAATCTACCTAGTACTCTAATTTAGAAAATTGATATCATGTCTCAACAGGTGATATCCTAGAACAAGAACCTATAAAATATATGAATTTAAATAAGATATTTATCACAACACAATTATAATATATTATATACAACATCTACATGGTTCTCTATAAAACAAACCTCCATAATTTCTTTCAATAGTAAATTAATCGACTTGTAATCTTTACCATAATTTCTACTAACCTTGAGTACAGTATCATTACCTCATCAAGGTAACTTCAAATTATATCTTTCTAACTAAAAGTTACATCTTGTTCAAGAATTTATCTTGGTAACTTAATCTATTGTAAGGTTTTATTAATGGCATAAGCCTATTCTATATATGCACCTTACTCTGTATCATAAGTTAGATTGAAAGTGAATTTCCCTATGTATTCTCTATCATACATGATCTTAACTAATCAAACACTATATCAATTTCATCCTACAATTCCAAACAATTATAATTAATACTTCATTAATTTTCATTATCTATATTGATTCGTTAATATTTGGTTTAACTTAGTTTGGTTTAAGATAACACATCGTTAATTGTTCGTCATACAACAATATTGTATTTAATTTGATCTCACATACATCAATACACTTATCCTTTTCTTTGACTGACGACCATATCGCCTATAATTTACAAACATAGATCCATATATTCTTATCCCATTAGGCAATCAGAATACTCCTTCAATCTCTTTCACATACAATGCCCAAATTGGCCCGTATGTATATCATTTTACATAATCATAACAACCCCTCTGTTTTCTCACTAGCACGCAATTGAAATAGACTTCAAAATGCACCAAGTTGTTATCCAATGACAACCCTTATACTGACATTGATTAATACTTAAAAGTGCATTTTTATCAAGGTTTTATGTTATCATTTTGCACTTTAAATATCAATAACTCCTTAACTAAAGCATGTTTTATAATAATATATCTAATAATATAAGATACCTTTAATTTATGGTAAATGTTCATTTTAAATGCAGGCCTATCACATAAATAAAAGGATTGATTGATGAATTTAAGAACTCAAATTGAAAGGACAAAGAGATGGCCAAACTTAGAAAAGAGATGTCGGTACGATCCAAAC
>NW_011500143.1:23607-28863 GCF_000495115.2 Populus euphratica
ATAAGAGTTTATGCTATACTTGTTTGACATACCATTAGTGGATCCTCTAACCTTAACATTTACTGTTATCGTTGTTTAATCCTTATATTAATATTCTATCTCAAAGTTCTCATCATTTTCTTCTTCTTATCATTCTTCTTCTTTTTCTTTATTATTATTAAGTTATGAGAACCAACGATAGCTAAGAATGTACGCACAATAGTCATTTTGACAGCTGGAGCAAATGTCTCTTTATAGTCCATATTCTTGAAGATATCAAGAGCCATTAAACAAAGTTTTGCACCTGTCCTAAGAACCATTAGGTTTAACACTATACACCCACTTGCCCTCAATTTTTTAACACTCCTGCATTTGGGAGAAGATATCAATCTTTTAGTCGTGTCAGACATCAATACACTATCGAAATAATTCTTTAGACACATCAAGTAGCTATCCAAAAATACTTTTTATACCTACTTCAATATGATACTAAAATAGTCACCACTTCTATCTAAATCAGCCACTATTTTTACATTTAACAAGTTACTAAATAGACATTATTAATATCATTAATAGTTTGTCAAACAATCACCATTTTCTTTATTGTAATAACTTAATTTTAGGTTTCCCAAAAAAATCATCTTTTTCTTTCTAAAAACAAATGAAAATTGAAAGAATTGTAACTTGGCAAAAAAAAAAACAAGTTGAGAAGAGTTTTAAGCACGTAGAGGAACCAAATTGAGATTTTAGACAATAAGAAGCATAATTGTACCCCCAACAAACCTAAGATTGAAAGAAAACACAAATTCAAGGTTAAATTAAATGATTATTAGATGAATTAGCATAGAAATTAAGTTTACAAACTTAATTAGACTTTTAATAAGTCAATTTGATTTAATCATGGGCCTAATTAAAGGTTTGATTAAGTTTAAGAATTAATCGCGGTCAAATTGAAATTTTAATTAAGTGCACGGACTTAATTGGATTTTTAATAGGTTAGATTAATTTTATTAGAGACTGAATTGGTGGAAACTTATGTTTGGAAGCATAATTTAGGCTTAATTGAGAATATTAAAATTTTAGGGGAACATATTTAATTTTTCCAAGCTTAATTGGCTTAAATTAAGGATAAAATTGCAAGAAAAATTAAAATTTAGGGGTCAATTAATGATAAAATTAAAGAAATTAAAAACCAATGATTTTTTTACAAAAAGCATGAGAATTTAGAGATCCAATTCAATTGGAAATACTAGTGAAAATAAAGGAATTAAAAGTTTGAAGGTCAATTAAGAATGAAATTAAAAATATCTAAGATTGCAGATGCAATTAAGTTGAAAAACATGTTAAAATTAGAGTGTCCTTTTTAAAATCTTGCAAGGAAAAAATTAAATTAATTCTTGAAATCATAATTCAATTAAGGAATTAATTGATTAAACTTAAAAATTAAAGGCTGAAATTAAAAAAGAAAAAAGAATTTATGACATGATTTAGTATAAAAGTCTTAAAACAACGTTGTTTCATTTAAAAGAAACATTGTGTTTTGACCAAAACAATGTTATTTTCATCAGTGATTAGTACTTAAAGGTGCATTCTCATTAAGGATTTATGTCATCATATTTCATCTAAAGTATCATTAAATTCTCTAACAAAAGTATGTTTTATATTAGCAAGTCTAAAAATATAATATACATTTAATTCATGGTAAATGTTCATCCTAAATGCAGATTTATCACATAAATAAAAAGATTGATTGATGAGTTTAAGTATTGAAATTGAAAGGACAAAAAGAAGTCCAAACTTAGAAAAGTGTTGCTGGTGTATTCCAAACTCGTACACTGTTCGGTAATTAGATCATATCTAGAGTTTTAGTTATCAGATTTAGGTCTATTTTATATGGATGAAAAGGTAAGACATAGACCTACAACTTTCATATGGACTCAAAGACTTAATTTTGCCATTTTCAAGTTCAAATCTTAGCAATAACGAAGAAGTCGGAAGTTGTCCTACAGCTCAAACACTATTCGGTTTTTAGCTCATATCTTGAGTTCTAGAAGTCCAAATGAGCTCTGGTTTTTTTATTGGAAATTTGAGATAATTGCCCACAACTTTTTATAATTCAGGGGGCTATAATTCTGATGTTAGCAATGATATTTTGGCCAGCCAACAATATCAATAATCAGCCCACAATATCAAAAAAACAGCAGCCACTAATGTCAAAAACCAACCACCAAATCAATGGATGGCCACCAATTATTCAATCAATCAATATTTCTCAATCTTAGCCTATAAAAGGAGGCATTTTTCATGTATTTAGTCATATTAATTTTCAGATCAAAGTCATATTCTTTCTTTCTCTCTATATCTTTGTAATGTTTAATAAACTAACAACATAAATGCCTAATGATATTTATAAATATGGTGTTACTTAGATAAGATGATTAATATGATCATATTAATAATTTATAATGAGCTAATAACAAGAAATCATCCAATTGGAACCTTCTTTGTGTGTGGTTTCCAGTTGAGTAATAAAAAGAGTTTATATTATATTTATTTGAAATACCATTAGTGAATCCTATAACCTTAACATATGTTTTATTATTGTTTAATCTTTACATCAATATCACATCCCAAAACTTTCTTTTACTCCTTTTCTGTTATTATTCTCTTCAAATCTTTTTCTTTATTTGTAATTTATATAATTCACCTCCCTATGGTTCGACTTCAGTCTTTCCGGGTTATTTTACTTTGACACCTCTGCACTTGGGATAAGATATCAACTCTTTGATCGTGTCAGTCAGTACTAAGAAAAAAAATGAGACTATATATTTTCTGACAATTATTCATTGTCTTCTTCCTAAAATAAGCAAAAACAACATATGAAAAAGGGAATTTTGGAAGCCATATTTCCTCTTCAGTCTGACTTTAATGATAAAAAGTTTGCTCTTTTTTTTTTTACAAACGAGGACCCTATCAGCCTTACTTCAATCCTTACCCTATTCTAATATGTCTGCAAAGATAGTTTAAAAACATATAAAAAACCAACCTTTCTAACAAAGGTTGTTAGGGTTTCTCATCAATGGCCGATGACGGTTAAGAAGAATGAATTGTTATGATATATCACCATATGATGTCCCTTACCCTCTATAAATACCAACCTCGTACTAGCAATGAAAAGGGAGGGCTAAAAGGAAAAACAAAAAAACAGAAGCAAAAAACCCCTTCTACAATAACTTTCTTTGAAAAAAGAAAAAGAAAAAACAACTTTCCCCTGTATTTTTTAGTATGGTTACCTTAATAAAATTTATTGCCACCACCTTAAACACCTTCATATTAATCATAAGTTCTAGTAATAGTAGAGAACCCAAAAACCAAAGCCTCTAGTTGCTTTCTTTCTTTCTTCTCCACTCCAATAATCACCGTGAGTAGCCACGAGCTCCTTCATGTTTAGACCACCACCAGCAGCCAGTGACCAAGACTCTCCTAGGAAAGCAAGCAACATTGGCCTAGAAAAACAATCAATTAATAATGCTACTTACCATAAACAAGGTGTATTAGGGGTGATGCATCTTCTTCTTGCACAATTAGTCTTCTTACCTAGACTCTTATAAACCATTAGGTTTTCCAGTGATCATCATATTAGATAGACTCTTTAAAAATCATAAATTTAAGATTAAACTCAAAACCTCTTTCAATTCTAGGAGGCAGCTCTACTATTCGATGTCGTGCACATCACGATAGCTACCCTTAGTTTTTTTCTTGTATTCTTATATTTAACAACTACCTTTTTAGCTTATGATTGTAACTTAATAGGTTTATCTAATTAGCCTACCTTCAAATCACCATAAGTTGTCAACCAACATTATTAGAACTGTGATTGAGTCCTTTAAATTCACTTCATCAAGATACTCTTTCTTAATCTCTATACAATAAATAAATATTCTTAAATCCTTATAGTTTATCTCAAACCTTTGCTTGACAAAAAGCCTCTAACCTTCATCCAATGAACCATACCAAAATGCTAATATTAGTTGAATTGATATCATTAGCCCTCATAGATATGGATGACTAATCAAATCAATGATGATATCACTCACACTGATATCATTAACCTCTATATATATCGATGATCAATTAATGTTGATATTAGAATTTTGATATCATTAGCCTCCACCGAGTGGATAACTAATCAAATTTGATATCACCCAAAGTTGGTATCATTAACCTCTATACACATCGACGACTAATTAATACCAGTATTGAAATCTTGATATCATTAACCTTCACACAATAGATGACTAATCAAGTTTATATCATTAACCTTTATATATATGGATGATTAATCAATATCGATATCAATAACTCAAGATCACTAGCCTCTATCGAGTGGATGACTAATTAAATCACCTTGTAATCCTTCTAGTCCAATCCCTATTTGGTTTTTCTTAAAAAAACATTCACCTATTTTCACCTATTTTCTTTTTTTTTTTTTGTTTTTTTCAAGCGTAAGTAACCACATGGCATTCCAAATCACCCCTCATTACTCATGCAACATCACCCCTTACTCTAGGGGTTGCCTTTAGCAAGACAATAACCTTTGGTTGTTGCCTTACCATCCCACGCGAAGCTGGTTAGCTCACAACATAGCTAGCATTGTTGGCACTGCTAGTGGTGGCTTTCTTAACAACCAATCTAGCTTGATTTGAAAATTGAAGCTATAAGTGTAAAATAATTTTTTTTAAAAAGTGATTTTTCTCATGATTATTTCAAAAAATAATCCAGTGATGTTCCAGTCATATAAAATTAATTCACAATTAATGTCAATGATAATAATAATTAAAATATATAATCAACAACCTGAGTTGTTTAACGAAAACTCTAGTACCATGATTAGGTTTCTCAAAAGATATACACATAGAAAAAACGATAAATCTAAATTTTTTCAAGAGTTTTAGAATCCTATAAGATATATACAAAGTTGTTTAAGGTTTATACAAAAATTATTTGAAGATCTGATAATATTTTCAGCTTTGAATAATTATTTTAAGGCTAGGTGATTAGTACTTAAAAGTGCATTTTTATCAAGGTTTTATATCATCATTTTGCACTCGAAGTATCAATAACTCCTTAACTAAAGCATGTTTTATAATAACGTATCTAATAATATAAGATACCTTTAATTTATGGTAAATGTTCATTTTAAATGCAGGCCTATCACATAAATGAAAATATTGATTGATGACTTTAAGAACTTAAATTGCAAAGGCAAAGAGATGG
>NW_011500143.1:28977-29159 GCF_000495115.2 Populus euphratica
CTTTATATGGATGGAAAGGTAAGGCATAGGCCTACAACTTTAATATGGAGCCCAAGATCTAACAAGACCATTTTCAAGTCCAAATTATTGCAACAACAAAGAAGCCCGAATCTGCCCTCCAAGCTGAGTACTGTTCAATATTTTGGCCATATCTGGAGTTCTAGAAGTCCAAATAAGCTGAA
>NW_011500143.1:29816-88364 GCF_000495115.2 Populus euphratica
TGGTTCGACCCCGGTCTTACCAGGTTATTTATTACTTCGACACTCCTGCACTTGGGAGAAGACATCAATTTTTTAGTCGTGTCACTAGGTTATCACAAACAACAAGTTGTTTAAGTTTCCGACCTCCAACAATAATCTACACAAACTATTAGCGAGAAATATTTAAACATTTTTTGGAGAAAGAGATGGTTATACCTTTGAGTGCTCACTTTTTTTTTATGTTTTGGTGTTTCTGTAATATATTATTGTATTGTCATGTAATGTATTGTTGTAAGAGGCATAATATTCAATTTATAAAGAAACTTAAAACCCTATAAATGACAAAAAAAAAAATCAATTTCCACCTTAAATAATATCACATATATTATTTTAAGATAATTTTAGAAATTTATTCAATCAATTTCTTTTTTAATTTTTTTCTAGTTCTAGAATTGTAATTCATTATATTAATTACATTCTAGTCTTCAGTTTATAAAATTTATTTACAATCAAATCGCACTTGATTAATCATTCTATTTTAATTTCTAACCAATGGTTTTTATATGTGTGATTTATAAATGAAATAGGATTAATTAAAATTTTTAAAAATAATATATTAATTATTCAATAATTGATTAATTTATATTTGTAGATCAAGTGCAATGTCTAGCAACCTGTCATGATCCTCTCATATAATAGAAAAATCATAAGTGGTTTGATTGAACCTTTTAGTATCCGGTTTCTCATTATAATTATTATTCATTCATCAAGAATGTTTTGACTTAGACATTAATATCATGGAGTATGTGTGCTTTGTTAAATCATTTTAGTTCTTAACACTATAGTTATTGATTATTTAAATAAGATTTAAAATTATTTTTAAATCTCATTCCATATTGGCCGAGAATTTCACCATCAAAACTATTTGAGAACAAATAAAATAATTTTTTTAATTCACTTAGGGTGATAAATCTTCTTTTGATTACTCAGATACATTCATATAGTTTATAATATAACCAATATATCCTTGTTTGTTGTTTTAAAGTAGGACAACATGTAGTTAAGATCAAAGTATAATACTCTCAATATAAGTTAACTTGGTAATATCAAATCTAAAGATCACAACTATCACGTAAGCCTTTTCATAGAGATAAATGGTATCTCCACATGAAATTCTTTTGCAGGTTAATTCAATATACATGTCATATAACAAGCACTTGTATATTAGTTTCAGGTATTTCTCATGTCTCAATTTTTAAGAGCATCTGCTTTTATTCATAAAAGAGAAAATATAATTTGTGTCAGCCTTAACAGCTCTAATTAATGTCTAGTCATAATAAAATATTATCCATGAATATTTGAAAATATTCTTTTGATGCAATAAAATTTTTATAATTATAGTAATTTTATAATATTATATGTAAAACATTTTTATTTCATGAAATTTATATTGACTCTAGATTCATTAATCATATATTAAATTTATTAATTAAATATTAAAAAAATTATTAATAATAAATATAATTTATATAAATAAAATCAATGTAACATGCCATTTACCAATTAACTGTAAGATATTTTCAATAATATATCATGAATAAAAGAAGATGGTGATGGTTGCGGGTCTAGTGTCGTGCACGGTAGGTGACATGACCCTTTAAAAGGCCGGCGCATGGAGAGGCGTTTTATGATAATATGGCGAGAAGGGCTAAAAAGAGTGTCGAGGATGATGGGGAGATCGAAGAGTTGTTATGGTCTCAAAAGAGAGGGTGACTCATCGCATGTTCATGAATCATGATGATGTTGAGGTTTACCGGAGGATCATGGAAACACTTAATTGAGAGGATCTTGGTCTCCCTTTACTTTCGGTTAACATAATAACGAATTGATTACCATAAAAAGAATTTGTTGATTTTGTTTAAAATAAATTAATATTTAAATAAATACTAATAATTATTTTCTAAAATAAAATATTAAAAACAAAATAAATATTTTTAGATTAAAATATATGTTATAGTTTATATTTCAAACATTAGACAATACATGAGTATTATTATCATTATAATATACTATTCTATCTTATTTAATGTTTACCAAACTAAAAAATTTCAATTTAATACATACTATGTACAAGATAAGATAAGAGTTAAATCCAATGCTATTTAGTATAATTAATACTATGTAATATTCGAACTATCTAATAGGTGATATAATAATAAGAGCATGAGATTAAGAGATTTACTCTTAAGAGATTTACTCTTTTATAGTTTTAGGTTTGAGTGTTGTAGTTGTTATTATCAGTAGCCACTAAAAACTTATTTAATTATTAATTTTAGGATTTATAGAAATTAATTATAGGACATACAATATAAAATATTAATTTTTATTAAAAGTAATTTTTTTTTTAATCTAGAAAAGCAATAAAAAATATTAATAGACGTAAAAGAAAAAAGGAAACAAAAATTAGGGTATTGAACCGAAGGGACGAGATCGGTCTTTTATCCTTCGAATTCTTATCTCTTCTCCACTTGTCAATATCTAAATCTTAAAATTAAAAATCTTTAATCTCCCAAATCTCAATCTCTTGAAAATCTATATAAAAAATCACGATCAACTGTAAATCATAAACATGGCTTCTAAAACACTTGTGAGAGAGCAGCTGGTTGGATTTTTGGATTTGAGAATGATGAATTTATTTTATTTTGTCGTGATCAAACTTGTATCAGATGTTGCTTTCATCATCTTTGCTGTATGTTCAGCTTATTCTTCAACCCTAATAAATTTTCAAGGATGGCCATGGCCAATCATTTTTGAATGAGCTTCTCAAGGGATTCGGTGCTTCCTTTCCGATTTTGGATAAACTTACAAGAACATAAAAGAGACCTTTTCAGTTAACTAACTACTCATTTTTCTTCATAAAACTACAGCTAATTTACTCTCTGAGTCGACTCGTCTCCAAAACCATCTTATATTTGTTGGTAAGGAGACGGAACATCAGGGGCGAGATTGCATAGATGAGATTACAGGAGAGGGGACGAGGGGACAAGACAGCAAAAAACTTCATGATACTCGGAACTCTCGAGCTTGGCTGTAAATCATGAGAAAAACCAGGAAGAGAGCTTATCAGAGAGAGACTGAGTCAAGGAAAAGAGATTGTGGCCCGTTGGAGAAAGAGGGTTACTTGTTGAGATTTGTTTCCTTGTTCTTTAACAATGGCTGCTGAAGTGAAGGATAGAAATGGTTAATGGGTTTAGGTGTGATATTCTGCTCTCTATTTTAAGAAAAAAATATATACAAAGGTTATAATTTTTTAATAATTTTTTTAAAAGTTGGTTTATTTTTATGTTTTAAAAGTTATTTTTTTAATTTTTTATTTTAAATTAATATTTTTAGTAATTTTAGATAATTTTAATGTGGTTATATTAAAAATAAATTTAAAGAACAAAGAATATATATTATTTTTATATATTTTTAAATAAAAAATATTTTAAAAAACAATTGTAACCCTATTATAACTCTTAAAAAAAAAATCCTAAATTAAAGCAGACAATATAGGGGCCACGTGAAGTCTCTCAACTACAATGCTCGTGTAGGTAGAGCATGGGCGACATGTCAAATCCTCTTTATTAATACCATAAGTGCTCAGCCGTGGATGCACGACAAGAATTACCTCCTCATTCGCCGGTTGACACCATTTTTTCAAAGCATATTAAAGGAGAGGAGGAAGGGAGCGGGTGGGGGTCAATTAATAAACTTACAGAGAAGCTTTAAATGATGCCATGTACGGACACCCAGAAGCTGTGAAAAAAACTGAAATTGTCGGCCGTGTTTTTAATAAGGAATCGATGGCAGTTAGGAAATAATAGATCGGCGACCCGTTTGTTTTTTTCTAATATGTATATAAAGACAAATACTGAGGTGACCCGGGTGTTTCCAAAGAAGGACTGAAAACTACTAATGGACTTGAATTGAATTGGTTGAATAAATATGATTAATTTAATAATATTTAAAATAATAATATAAAAAAATTAAAAAAATATAATAATTACCTCAAAAACAAATGCTTATCAATATTACATATATTTTTAAAAGGTTTCCATCATCTTGTCTGGTGATAAAATATAAATTACATAAGCGTATGATAATTTTATAAAAAATAAAATAAAAAAAAATTTAATTTAATTTTTAGCAAGTTAAATATTAAAATACAAAATTAAAAATATATCAAATTAAAAAAAATAAAAATTTTCTACTCATTGTGCATTCAGCAACATTTATTGAATCACCAACAAAAGTGTGATATAACACTTCCAAAAACATCATGAAAACTATTTTTTTTTGTTAGAACACTTCTTGTTGTTCAAGGACTAGGGTAATTATAACAATTAAGATAGAGGTAAATTAAGTATATTATTATTATTAACAAATAATGCATATTAATTCAAACATGTAATAACCAATAATATAATTAAATTACTTAAAGTTAAAAGATAAGGGAGAGAATTTGTAAACACATTTTTAACACAGCATAAAAAATTTTAAATCTACACCTCAAGTACTAAACTATATTTAAGGATTGTATTTTTTAACTTGTCAATATAATGGGAATTTGATAAATTCACATTAAAATTTTTATATAATTTAAAGACATTTTCGCTTCAAGATTTTTCTTTCACCTGAAGATATGTCATCTTCATGATTTTAAATACATCACCAAAACCAAGAGTTTTTCTCTAACTCTCGAGTATATATTACAATTAAAACTTATAGTATCTCAGTATCTCACAATATAACACATATAGGATTAGAAAGTGTTTAAGTGTAGAGAGAATGAAAATACATACTCTTATAGTGAGAATGAGAAAATACACTTTAAAAAACTAGTCACTTATAGTTATTATAGCTCCACTGACAACTAAAATAGTCAACCATTTTATTTGGTCATACCATATAATTAATCGGTTCATATAGAGTTTTAATTTTGATAAATTAACCTAAATGAATTTTTTAAACCATTTATCTTAAATTATATCATATTATTTATCAATTCTTTAATACATGCAGAGTGAAGTGTGCATTCTTTTAATTGTGCTGTCAAGTAGGATTTAAAGATTTATATTAAGCACTGAAATAAATATTTAAACTAAATCTTTACTTTGCTTCCTTCTTGGATTTCCATCATGTTTGTTGATGTGTTCTTCGTATGAAATATGTTTAAAAACTTATTATTAACCAAGCATATTATTAGCTTAATGAGGGTTTCATTACTTGTCTCCCTGAACTTGAAAAATGATATCTTATTCATGTTGTTAGTAATATCTCAAAATTATTCAAAGATGAAAGTTAAAACATTAATTGTAAGGAAATACTCTTGTTTTTTCATCATGTGTCATGATCATGTTTTTCATCATAATTTATGGTAGGTTAATCGGACAACCTTTTATCATATAATCAATCAAGCACATGTCCATAAATGTGACCTTATTATATTGTCCTTTCTTAAAAAAAAATATTATGTGTAATGATCCTAAAAATTATCATAGGTTATAGTAGCAAGTCCTGACTCGTAATCTTTGTTTTAGGAGCAAAGTCATGTCAACCAATATGCAAGACAATAGCTTTATTATAAACAAAATTGTCAATTATAGATATTATTTTTATCTTAAAGACTCTAGATTATTTTTATCTTAAAGACTCTAGATCTAGATATTATCTTTATCTTAAAAACTCTAGATCTTTCATTTGAAATATCCAAAATATTAGTGAATGTATCATAATCAAATTTAATATGCTTATCTTCCAAGCTACTAACAATTCTAGGCTACACATTAACCCTTAAATATCCAAAAACTTATGCATATATGTAATTAAATATATTGAGAAATATATGTATTAATAAATAATAATAAAAACCCATAAATATGACTAAAAAAATAAAAGACATATATATATATATATTAAAATATTTAATCTCGCAAGTTGAAATTTACTTAGTTGTATCTTCTAGATTTATTTTTTAAAATAATTTTTTTATTTAAGCAAACAATAATAGAAATAGAGATAAAAATTAAATTAATAAAATAAAATGAGAAAAAAAACATTATGTAAGACTGCATATTTTAGAAATATTATCTGAAAATAATTTTTTATTTTCTAAAATAAATTTTATCTATACAAAAGATAACACACACACACACATATATGTAGATAAATCATAAAAACTTTTTAAAATTTAAATGTACAATAAAAAAAATTTCATGTGAAATAGGTTCTTTAAACAAAACAAAAGAGAGAAGGGGTATTAGTTTAAATATAAATAAAAAAATTAAAGAAAAAACCACATAAATTAATTAAAAAAATAATTAGAAATTTTTTTTTTAAAAAAAGACAAAGGCTAAGTGCTATTAGGCCAGTCAAATAAAGGATCCACCCTATTTTTTCAATACCTACGTGATTGAGTTTTTTTTTTAATTAAAACAAATGATGTGATTTTTTTTTTAAAAAAATAAGATGATGTATTGCTAACTAAGGCAAATAACACCTCATTTAATTTACATAGATTTTATTTACTGTGGTGACTGAAAAATTAAGGTTTAATATTTTTTATATAAAATTTATTTTAACTCAAAACATTTTTAGTATTCATGATAAATCTATTCTAAAATAAAAATAAATTAATTAACCTTTAATTAAAATTAAGTTATTCAAAATAAAACTTAAAATATTAAAATATTTTTTTTAAAAAAATAAATAAAGCCATGAAGGATGTTTGGTGAGAGAGTGAATAATATTGGTTGCATCCCACGCGATGTAATCATGAAGTTGATAAAGCACTCGTGTCCTCGGTAGAGTAAAATAAAATCTACGAGTTCAGTTTATAAAATTGTAGACAAATATAGGTAAAAACACACCTATATGCATTGAAGAAACAGGACAGTCATTTCTATAAACGAATGCGGAAATTATCTGCATAAAGCATTAGAGAAATGCAGTATTTTTAAGGTATATCAATTCGGGGTGTGATGGTGTGCATATAATTTCATAGAAATGTAATTATACTTATTTTTTAAATATTTTTTTTATTTTTTAAAAATTATTTTTAACATTAATAAATTAAAATGATTTTAAAACATTAAAAATATATTAGTTTGAAATAAATAAAAAAATAAAAAAAATTTAATTTTTTTTAAATAATTTTAAAATATAAAACAAACAACAATTATTCGTGATACATAATCAAAATATCAGAGAATACTTTCAACTTTATTAGGAAAAATATATGATAAAATAAAAATGAAACAACAAAAACGCAAGCATTAATTATTATTTACCAGACTTGCGTGGGTGATCTTTGAGCTGAATATTAAAATAATATAGCTAGTTACTTTTGAAACCGAACGACTAGCTGCACACCGTTTTGCATCGCAATGCATGTACTTTTAATTATTATTTTTATATGAAAAAAACTAAATTAATGTTTATATTTATTTTGATAAAAAAAAAAACTAAAATAATCTAAAAGTTGATGTAACGTAAGTGCTCGATCGCTTCCTCTATATAAATTCCTACTGGAACCACATCATATCATACCTTGCCCGGCCAGGTTTGTATACCAAAGGCTGCAAATATTTCTACTGTTCTTCTTCTACTACATTATTTACATGTCTTGCCAGACGTTGATCAGTCCAGAAACAGCTGAGCCCAAGGCCCGAGCAGTGGGAGGCACCGAGCACAGCTGGTGCCGAGCGGTGCCTGGTGGCACTGGCATAGCCGTCTTGGCCATCCTCACATCTAAGCTCCCTCGAAACTCGGTTCTAGAGAATGCTCTCCACAAACTCCAAAATTCTCATCCAATCCTTAGGTCAAGACTCCATTCTGGCAGCAACACGAACACATTTTCCTTCATTACTTCTCCCACTCCTTTCATTAAACTGAAAGCATTCAACCTCTCGTCGACTTTCAAAATCCTCGAAAACCCATTGAACCCAAAAAACCAATCTCTCTCACCCCTCCATCTGGTCCTTGAGCATGAACTTAACCAAAACTCATGGTATAACCATAACAAGGCACCATCATCCATTAATGAGATTCAAGATATGTTTTTTGCTACCACCTATGCCCTCCCTAACGCAAAGTGGGTACTGGTTCTTAGGCTTCATGCCTCGGCGTGTGACCGAACCACGGCTGTGTCTTTGCTGCAGGAACTGGTGGTGCTGGTGAGTGAAGAGGAGAGAGGTGCTCTGCAGAAGGAAATAGCAAATGAAGGGGAGGTTACTTCGAGAATTGAGGATCTTGTTCCTAATAAGAAGGCTAAGAAGGGTTTGTGGGAGCGTGGGATTGACATGCTTGGTTACTCGGTGAATTCACTTAGACTAACAAATCTGAAATTCAAGGATTCAAGGTCACCAAGATCTTCTCAGGTGGTAAGGTTGCAGATGAACCAAAAGGACACGGAGACGATCATTGCTGTAAGTACGAGGACTTGTATTATTACATTATGCCATTGTTTGTTGCCTTATATATAATCTTTTTAGACAAAAATGCTAATCAAATGCTACTTTCATATGATCAATTTATTTTCTGCATGGACCCCATGTAAGTGAAGACATGAACGTACTATTACTATAGATAGGATTTATGTTTATGAAGATCTGCAAGCATCTATTCCGAAACTCTCCATTTTTTCATCACAGATAAATTAAACAAGCTGTCTTAAATTTTGTAGGGCTGCAAATCAAGAGGAATTAAGCTGTGTGGGGCTTTGGCAAGTGCGGGATTAATAGCTGCACACAAATCTAAGAGTCGTGTGGATAAACAAAGAAAGTACGCAGTCGTCACCTTGACTGACTGCAGATCAGTTCTTGATCCAACTCTTTCTAATCACCATTTTGGTAAGCCCTCCTTCCGATCATGGTTCACATGCTAGCTTGAATGCGTGCCAACATATAGACATGTAATTAATATAATTTCTCCATGATATTTTGATAAATAAGCAAGAATAGAAAAAACAACTGGCAATGTGCACTTCACACAAATGCTAGATTTCTTTTCTTTTATTTTACAGAAGTATATATTATAATTAGGCAAAGTTTGATATCACTCCATATAAGATCATACAAAATTATCTATATGGCATATTTATTAATAGTTGTTCGATTTCAGGAGTCAATTTAGTTTTATTTTAACCAGTTTTTGACATTGACCTGTCAAATTTAAATAATTTAATAAGTTCATCCAATATATAAACTTGGTTAGATTAAAATTAAGATCTTTATTAAAAAAATTAAAATAGTACTATTTTAAACAAAAATAATAGCCGTCGGTTGGCTGGGTGACGCACGAGTTAACCTAACAAGACAATCCAGCGGTCTAAGCTTTAAACTAAGTCAAACTAGTATAAAACAATTCCATGTGAAATGACCAACATGACTGAAAACATATTCTTAGCTATGAAATAAATATTAAAATGATTAAAGTTTATTATTTATAAATTTTAGAATATTTAACATTACTATTCACTCTCAACATTTATATATTGGGTTTTTTTTTTTTACTTAGAAGATCATTTCAAATTTTTAAGAATTGAGTAAAGCTCGCTATCTATAAGAGTTGAAATGGTTCTATATATTTAACTTTGATTCTCTTACTTTTTAATAATTCATCTTCAACCCCTTTAGTTTTTCAAAAGCTCATTTTTAACCCAAAAAAAGAAAAAATATTGATTGATATCAATTCTAATCATTTAAAATAATTGATTTTGATGTTAATAAATTCTATTTAAAATAATTTAAGTATTATCAAATTGTTTTTTGATAAGGATAATTCCATTGGAGTATTATTAGATTGTTTTTGGGTAAAATAATGATTGAAAATAAATTTTTAGACGTGTAAAACATCTTTAACTTGATTTTTCAACAATATTTGATCGGTGGAGTAAACAACATATTATATACCTTAACTTTTTAAAAAAAGGGAGGGTCCACCCCTTAATAAAAGAAAAAAAAATCAAAACCTAATTTTTTTTTATACTTTAATTTTTTTTTCTTGTTTTATTTTTTATTTTTTCAATTTTATTTTTAAATATTTGGTTAATTTTAAATTAATTTTTATAATTTATGAAATTAACATGATATTAAATAAATATTTCATTATATTATTATTACTTAATTTTGCAGGTCTCTATTTGTTGATTTGCTTAAATGGTTTTTCTGTGCATTTAGGCTACTCTATTTTTCTCTTTGTAAGGACAACTTTTCTTCAGTGTATTGTTGAGTTTTGTGTTTTGTGCCTTGATAGAGCAGTATCCCACCTGATAAAAATAATAATGTCGGTAATAAATAAAAGAAACGACAGAGAGCAGTTGAAGTAGAAGAATTGAGATTAATTTATTTTATAAAAGCAAAGTAAGTAAATGAATGTTGCTTTTAAAATGATGGGATCCGTGAGCTCTTAAAAATAATCTGACGACTATAAATGCCCTTATTATTAGATAGAATATTTATTTTTAGTACCAAAACAACACTTTAAATAAATTATAATAGAATATTTATTTTATAAATTTATGGAAGGATTTAAACTCTTTTTTTATATCAAATGGTGGCTAAAAAAGAAATTGTTAAAGTTATGCTTGCAATATTAGATTGTTGATTGAAAATATAATAATAGTTATTTTTAAAGTGTTTTTTATTTAAAAATATATTAAAATAATTTTTTATTATTATTTTAAAATTAATTTTAACATGAATATATCGAAATATCTTAAAAATTAATTTAAAATGAAAAAAATTACTTTTAAAAACGACATTTTCAACGAAAAATCAGAATAAATATGTTAATAGTCGCAGAAGATGACAGCAATATCCTCTGGAATTGAACCAGGTATTTTTTTTTTTAATTTATACCTGACCCAGCGCCGTCGTGGCCTGATAGCATATTTTAATTGGCGCCACTGCATGCATAGAGAGAGGACGAGATCATTCCATGACTCCAGTATTAGTTCTCAGTGCCATTAGCTAGCCTTGCTGCCATTTCCTTGTTTCACTAACCAAATCATTGCTTCTGCCAGGATTTTATCACTCTGCTATTCTGAATGCTCATATGATGAAAGGGGGAGAAAAGTTATGGGAGCTGGCCCAGAAAACGTACGCGGCATTTGCTAGCTACAAGAATTGCAACAGGCACTTCTCAGACATGGCAGATCTCAACTTCCTTATGTGTAAGGCCATTGATAATCCTGGCTTGACGCCATCATCTTCTCTCAGGACAGCTCTAGTGTCTGTGTTTGAAGAGTCTGTGGTAGATGATCGTGCTGCCCTGCAGAAGGAAGTCGGCGTAGAAGATTACATGGGGTGTGCCTCTGCTCATGGTATAGGGCCTTCCATTGCAATTTTTGACACCATCAGAGATGGGCGGTTGGATTGTGTCTGTGTGTATCCATCACCACTGCATTCAAGGGAGCAAATGCAAGAGTTCATTGACTGCATGAAGAGTGTTCTTGTGGAGGGCTGCAACCACGTTTAGAAATGAAATATTTTAATTATGAGCTTATTAAAAGAGTGATGTTTTTCTTTACTTATCATTTAAGTGATTCTTAGCTTACTATTATTTTGGTTGTTCCTCTCTCTTGAACTGATGGACGCTCTTCACCTATGTATCTTCTGATATTAATTCATCAGATTTAATATCATATAATAATAATTATTTTTTTAATTCAAGACTCCACCAACTTTAACTTATACCATTGTAGTTTTTAGGAATATTCTTATTTTAAAGAGTTGATTTTATTATATGTAAGAGAAATATTAAAGATATACATATGGATAAAAATAAATATTCATGGTGCCTTTTTACTAAAGAGTCCTTTAATATCAATAGGATTTGTCAAAGGATAACATAAAATAATAAACAAGGGTCTCCTATATATAAAAAAGTGTACAATTTAATGATTTATTAAAATCTGATGTAATTTTATTATTTTTAATTTTAATTGGACGTGGAGTATATATCAAGCACTGTTAGATGTATGGTAAGCAAAATGATGTGTCGATGATATACTATACTATACAAGTTAGAGGTGGTTTAAAAATATTATTTTATATTATATATAATTCTATGTGTTATATTAAAACCATAGATTAAAAAAACAAGACTAACATTTTTTTTAGAATTATTTTAAGACCTAACCTCTTTCCTAATTGGATATAGATTTAAATTTATATATTAGGATTCACATATATTTTATATTATTATATATAAAATATATTTTTTCCTTATGTGGAGTTTGGTATTTTTAACTTTGGTATGTAAAATCTTTTTAATATAAGATAATATATTTTGTAATTATTAATAAAGTTTTCTCAACACATATGATGCTGCTACATTTTTTGTCTCTGTTCTAATTACTGTAGTTCCTTTGATGCAAAGTAAGAATAGCGTTTGCTTATTTAGGAATTGTTTGTTTATGTATTTTAAAAAAAATTTAAATTATTTATTTATTTTTTTATTAAATTTAAATTATTAAATTTTAAATATTTTTAAATCATTTTGATGTATTAATATTAAAAATAATTTTTAAAAAATAAAAAAATATTATTAATATATATTTTAATATAAAAAATTATTTAAAAAATAATTATAACTATATTTTTAAACTCCAGAAAGGACAGCTCCCGCCCTCTCCTCCGTGCGAAGCTCCGTTTCAATTCCACCACCAGCACTCTCTACTTTTCATAACTCCAGCCTCTCCTCACCTCCAAATCCAACCGTCCGATCTTTCACCAATGGCTGACGTTTCTCCCACAGCGGCCAGTACATAGACCCTTACCACCTTAGTGTCCGTGTCAGCGACAAAAGGAGATGGATAGGTCTCAGGAGCCTTACATTAATTTCTTATCTGGCCCTAGACTCCTAGATTAGGGGAGCTTCATAGGGCTGCTGAAAATTAATAGCAGTGAGGGACAATCTAATCAATATCAATCTCCTCAGATCTGTCTTTGTCTGGGGGTGGAACTATCCCCTTCAATCTACTCGAAATGATAATTACTGCCAGACAAATCTAAAATACTCCTAATTAAATTATATATCTTAAAAAAAAATTAAATAATTTATTTTTATTACTAGAAAATTAATAAATATAAATAAAAATATTAAAAAAATATTCTTATTAATAAATTTTTGAGAGATTTTATCAAAAAAAAATATTCTCTTAATATATACAAAAGGAATTACAATGAAAAAATTATAACAAAATAAAAAAAATCATGTTGTGTCATTTTTACCAATAAAATTATTGATAAAATTTATTCTGTCAATAAAATCATTAATAAACTGTGAGTATTGTTTATCATGTCAATTATAAAGGGAATTATCGATAGAAAATTCTATCAATATTTTCTAGAGAGCTTTAAAACTATTTACTTTTCAATTATACTATTAATTTTTATTTTTTATAAATAAAATTATTGACGGATTGAAAAGTCATCAGTATTATTTAATGGTTTTAAAAAAAATTAATTAATTTAAAATTTTTATTTAAATATTATAAACAGAATCATCGACAGGTTGAAAAATCATCAACGATTGTTGGTAGTTTCTGAAAACTTGTTATGAAATTAAAAATTTAAATTAAATATTACAAACAAAATTATAGACAGAATAATTAAAAATATTAATATTTAATTATCCATAAATAAAATTGTTGCTGACATGCTCTAATAAAAAGCCTGAATCCCTTTATTTCACATGAGACATGTCCATTTTTTATTTTTTTCTTCTTTTTTCTATATATATAAAACATTAATATCTATTTTTTTTCTTTTCTTTCCTCATCCTTTTCTTTTCTTTTCCATGCTACAGTGTGCCTTCTTTTTCCTTTTTTTTTTATTCTTTTAGTTTTTTTTAATTAATATGCTTTATGAAATTTTTTCTCTTCTTAGCTTCACTTGCAACTACATTAATGTAATATTTTTTTTTCACTATATTTGATTTTTATTTATTTTATTTTTTTCTTAAATATTTGTATAAATGTTGTTGTGAGATTTTTTTAAATTTGTTTTAGCAATTACAACATCATTTTTTTCATATAATGTTTTTTAGTTGAATTTTTTTTTATTTATTCATTGCAAATTTATTTAAGCTGATTTTCTTCTTCTTCTTTTTTTCATAGCATTGAAATTATATATTATAGAGCGTTGATTTATGTTAATTTAATTATTTTATAATTTTATAAAATAAATTTTTAAAATGTTTTTAAATAATTACTGATGAAATTACTGATGATATTTTTTGAGTGATATATCTACAAAATGAAGCAAGTAATTTTTTTTACTCATCTATTCTATCAATAAATTCATCAATAATAAAAAAAAATTATTTCGTGTTGATTTACCAATAAACAAAAAATAACTAATAAAATTATTTTGTCAATAACTTTGTTAATAAATCAATTATTAATAAAATATGTGTCTTATGCTAATATAATATTATAATGTTTCATGTTTAAAAAAATAATTTTTTTATTATAATTTTTTTTTTTATAAATTTTTAATATATTAATATCAAAAATATATTTTTTAATATATTTATATATAAAAATATATTTTTACCCGCTAGAAGTTGTCTCTTTATTGATGGTTTCAGTCAAACACTGAAACGTGGAGAGATATAGCTAGGAAGTTCCCCTGGCATAACTGCCTTGCAAGGGACTGTCCACTTTTCTCTGGCGTACACATGGCATCCTTGTGTCTATTTAAAAGCTAGGCCCTCAGAGTGTGTCGGCTGCTGGCTGAGGTCATTTGGAAAAAATGTTTTAATATTGTTTTACTAGGAAGAAGAGCCGGTATGGTGAAGTACACATGTCCAATCTATTTTTTATTTTTTACAAAGTGGTTTCAATGAAATTATTTTTTTTAATTTTTTTTTATTAAAAGAATTGATTAATAAAAAATATTTTTTATTTAAAAAATTTAATTTAATTTTCAAAAAATATTTTTTTATAAAATTCAGAGGGAAAATATTTTATAAAAATTATAAAAAATTTAAAAATATTATATTATTTACTGATTATATGAAATTTAATTTTTAAATTTTTAATTATTATATATATTTTATTTTGAATATTTATTTTTTAATTTCATCTTTTAAAATTTAATTTTTATATTAATTTTTGTCTTTATTTTTATAATTATTATTTATTTTTTCTTGTTATATTTATTAAAAACATTTATCTATCAAATTTGATTCTTATTTTTTTATTATTACTTGTTTTATTTAAAATAATTTATGAAATATTGATTATTATTATTTAAATTTATTCACCTTTTATTTTTTTATTGTTTAGATTTAATCTTTATTATTTTAATTATTATTTATTTTATTTGAGGTAATTTATGAAGTTATTTTTTTTTATTTCCATTCAACTTTTTAATTTGTAATATTTATTTCTCGTTATTTTAATAAACTTAAGAAAAATAAAATATTAATAATTTACTTTTCAACTTATTTTTCATGACATAATTAAATACTGAAAAATATTTTTTAATTTATTTTTCATTACACTATCTAACATTAAAAAATAATTCATTTTATCAAAATTTATATTTTTTAGAATTCACATCGTAAGAAAAATTATTTTCCAGCAAAAGGCCTGGAGGTTTTACAAAAATTTAGTTAGTTTTATTTTTAATTTGACGAAGACAGATGTTCTTATACATAGTAATTTTTTTCTGGAATATTTCCAAAGAGCAAATATAGTGTTTACAAGGAAGGTTGCTGTGATTCCCTTGCACGGAGTAGTACGTGTTTAATAATTTAAAGTATGATAAGATACAAAAAAATATTTATTATTTTTTTAATTCTAATATAATTATATTTATTGTTTAATTTCATGATATCAAGTATAATTTTTAATTTAATTACTGGATTAGATTGAAGGTTTATTATGATTTTTTAGATATATTATTCTACATTAAATTAAAATTTCATATCAATTGAAGTATAAGAAATTTTTACAATATAAATCAATTGTATTTTGTCTTATACACTTTTTATTTTAAGAAAAAAAATTTATATTCAATAACTTATTTTTAAGAGTTTTTTAGTTATACAATAATTTTAATAGACACAGTATAATTTTCATATATGGTAAAAATTTCTTTAATGTTTTAAAATCATTTTTTATAATAATTTTTTTATTTATTCTAATTATACAAGGAAATAAGAATGGATGATATTTAATGATAGAATATTTTGTGGGTTTCCACCTTCTCGAAGGAAAATAAGAGGCAACAACTATTATAAATATTTTTATACTTATCTAGGAAAGTTAAAGTTGGTTTTGGACTGGTTTTTTTTACTGCATCGTTTTATTTTAAAAATCATAATTTTTTATCCAACTATTGAATCGGGTTGAGATCTTACTTGATGTTTCTAGAATTTTTTTTTAAAGAACTAATGAGTTAAAATTTTAGATCAATCAAGTATTAAAAAGACCTTAAAATAAAGTCTAGAAGCTACTATACAAATAACATGAATGGTGGGTCTGTAGTTTATTTGAAATGTTCATTCCAGTTTCTCATTTTTTTAAGCTATTAGATAACTAATTCCTATAATTTCTAAATATTATATTTTGAAATCATACTTCATTTTTTTTCTTTTTTATTTTTTTTGCGGTGAAAGAGAGAGTGGTGTTGTCATAACATGGCTTGGAGAGAAAAAGTGATTGCTGACAATAATTTCAACTATTAAAATAGTTGATTTATCGTGTCAAAGGATTTCATATGACAAAAATAATTAAGATTATATGTGCTTTAAAAATACTTTAAAAAATACTTTAAAAAAACATATTTAAGCCCCAAAAAATTTTTAATTTTAAGTTGATTATGAGTTTTACAATGTCTTTTTGCATTTTTTAAGACATGAATTGGTTAGATAAGATTGAAACGATGTTTTATAAATGTTTTGGGTAAAACATAGATTGAAAATAGATTCTTAGGCTGAAAAGATAAGAGTCTTATTTTTTTCGGTCATCATAAGCAATTATAAACAATGCATCGTTTATTTTTTTGGCAAGAAATATGACAGACGATATTAATTCTAGAAAAAATTAAAAGCTCATGTGGGGCTCTTTTTTTATAGGTCAAACACTTGGCTAACAACACCTCACCTTAATTTTTTTATTTTTTTTTAAAATTACTACTTTTTATATGTATTTTTAAAAATAAATTTTACATTTATGTTTTGATTTATATTTGTGAATTTTTTGGATTATCTAGTCCTTTTGAAATAGTAATTATTTTTTATTATATTGAGTTTATTTAGATTTTTTATGAGGTTAGTATGATTTATCTATATTTTTTATATAAATTAATTTTTTTAAAAATAAAACATTAATTTTTATAGTATTTTTATTATAAATAGCATCGCATAATTTTTTTCTTTATTTTTTTAAATAAATTTTATATATGTTCTGATTTGTGTTACAGTTTGATTTTCGCCCTCTATCTATTTTTCAATTTCACTTGCTATTATTAATAATATTTTTATTTATATAAATAATTACCAATTTATTCAATTAGATACAAATATGATTTTGTTTTAATTTATACTTTATTTATTTTTTATAAAATAACCTGTATAAATTTCGGACCCGCGGGTCAAATAGTGCAATCGATGTACGTTGCAATCACTCATCTCTAATACCATGGAACCTGCAGCACCGAACACTCGCCGATATGCAACCTCTCCTTGGTTTAAATCATCTGCATTTTCTTCAGTCATGCATAGAAAAACTCTTTAGATGTTATCATTAAACATTTAATATTTTATGGGAACTTTGAGCATCGTGGGTGTTTGGTCTAGTGGTATGATTCTCGCTTCGGGTGCGAGAGGTCGCGAGTTCGATTCTCGCAACACCCCTCTATGGTATATCCTGCTCTTTTTTGTTATCACTCCTTTAACTGGACCATCATGGGCCTTTGTGGCCCACAGACAGAACCCAATCTTGGGCTTCAAATTTTTAGGGTTTTACAAAAGGAGGCAAACAAATGCAGTGTCCCTTCAATCGAGCGCTCGTTCTCCTGCGACAAACACATAAAAAAAAAAAAAAACCCAGTCCATCAAGGTCTTCGTTTCAGTCATGAGCAGATCGGGGCAGCCTCCAGATCTCAAGAAGTAAGCATTTTTTTTCCTTCTTTATAGTCGCTGGTTGGTTAATTTCGTTTTGAGCTGTATCTCTCTCTCTCTCTCTCTCTAATTGTTCTTTGTTTTCTTTTTACAGGTACATGGATAAGAAGCTTCAAAGTAAGCTCTCCTCAACTCCCTTTTATTTTCTCTGTTTTTTATTCACAGTTTGTGTATGCTGGTAAATCATAGAAGTATCAGATGGAGAATTTTAGGTTTGATAGTATGTGTAAATTCTTTATCTATGTATAATTTTCTTAGTGGTTTTCTGTTGGAAAAATATATCTGTTATGCAACATAAAAGAGCGTTGCTTCTTTTCTTTTTTTAGAAAATGTTTGTGTGAACTTGTTGTTGGTGGATTCAGTTGATAACAACCGAGAAATTAGTTTTATCTTGAATTGATGTTTCATTGTTTAATGCGGTAAGTAATTGATAAGCTTGTTAGAGACAAAGAAGTTGGTTTGTAGCTGTATTTGCTGTGTTTAATTTTTGTACTTTGTTATAAATATTTGTCAGCTACTTATTTTAATTTAGAATCTATAAGAACAGCTCGGGCTTGAAATCAGCTCCCCAGACATGCAGAAATAATTTTTTAAGTTACTTTTTGGCTGGTCTTTGGAAGTCTAGAGGGTTTAGAAATTTGGTTAAACTCTTGAATTGGTTTAAGAACAGGAAATCAGCTTATGAGAGCAGGTTTATATGTTCTACTAGTACTAAATTGATGAATGTACGTGCTGGAGTTTTTGAAGGAAAGATTTATGATGTTTGGTGTGGATACTGTATCTGGACTTCCAGGGTAGAACAGTAGAGCTTTTGTTGTGAATTTCCATCTTTAATTGGTTTATTTCCGACTGGTTTTCTGGCCCTTTAAGTTACCTATTAACGCTCTATTTGTCTGTGTTTTATGTTATCATGATATTTGAAGAAGTTGATTTTTTCTTTTTTCAAATGCAGTCAAGCTGAATGCAAATAGGATGGTGGTCGGAACACTCCGTGGGTTTGACCAGTTCATGAATTTGGTGGTTGACAACACTGTGGAGGTGAATGGTGATGAGAAAACTGACATAGGCATGGTGGTGAGTCACCGTACACCATTTTTCTTTTCCAGTTTATTTAAATCGTTACTTAAGAAATTTTCTCCTAATATTGGCCCATGTTTTTTTAATTTAGTTTCACTTTCTTGCTACAGGTGATCAGAGGCAATAGTGTTGTCACTGTTGAAGCGTTGGAACCTGTGACCAGAACGCAGTGATGAATGGTTTTGTATTTGTAGCGTACTAGGATGGCGTTTAACTCTTATGCTTTTTTACTCAGATGTGAACACTTGTATGAGATGAAGAAGTTTAATATTTTGTGTTGCAATGAAGGTCATATGAATCCTTTATTTGACCAGTGATCTTGCTGTACCCCCCTCCATTGGAAACATACTTTTATTTCAGCTCTAGATTTTAAGCTAGCGGGCTCAGACTGTTATTGATTTGAATTTTAATATTATCGACATGCCTTGGCCTGATTTTTTCTCGGGGGTTAATCGCCAGTTGATATACTTGGGATAAAGACAGTTAACCCGGTCAGTGTTTATCTGTGGCTAGACCCGTTTTGGGCATTCAGACTCCTTTTGCTGCTGTCTTGCTCATCAAATACCTTGAGTGCCCAGGCAAATCATTCTTAGCAGACCATCACTTGTGTCTTTCTAATTTGTTTGGTTGGATTGGCAGGTGATATTCTTACTCTCATTGCTCTGCGATGGATCTTTTTATTTATTTTTATTTTTCTATCATACATGTTCCGCCATTTTTGAATCTGCCAGTGCAGAAGTCTGGACAGCTGTGAACCTCGTGCTAGCTGGTGAAGGGAAGCACTATATCATGTCTACGAGTCTGGTTGCCTGTCATTCCTTGATTGCTACCACATTAGCAAATGTTGGCCATTGCTATCACGGACTGCATGAATCTTGAAAATTCTAGTAATTCCCAGATTGGCATAAAACTTGAGTTCTGTAATGTCAGCACTTGGTATTCCTTCTCTTAAAAAGTGAACTTGAAATTTCCAGTTTGGCTTGAGTGAGAAGCAATCAAAGGGGTGGATTATTGATGCAGGTTGCTTCATATTTATAAGCTCATCCATCCTGGGGCTCCAATCCCTTTCCAATTTCTTGGTGTGGTTTGCAAGTATGAAGGCTTCAAGGACTTTCGATTTTAAATTCTGCTTTCTAATATTTCCAAGAGATTGTAATCAGTAGTGGTCCTTCTTCTCATTCTCGAGGGGGTTTTGTTCCCTTGCAGTGGAATAATGTAGTGATGAAGCCATCTGAGATCACTGAACACAAACCAAAGTCTTGCACATTCTCGTTTCTCTAAGCGGTTTCTGACATGACAAAACCGATTTTCAAAGTTCTTTTTCGGATGGGGTTTCGCCCACCAGGAAAAGTGTTCTCACAGAATCTCTGTGTCTCGGGTTAGCTGACAATCAGTTGCAAGCTAAACTGAGTTTGAATTTTGAAACAGTGACTTTATGCGGACGAGTCACGAGCATCCCAACGGCATAATCCTCGGAGAGTTTCTTTCTTTGTATAGTATATATCTTCCCCAGCTAGTCTGTGCTTTTGCTTTACTTTTCCTTGCAGTTCTGGGCTGTCCTATAGCCCCCACAAAACGCTTGGTGAATCTTTCTTTGCTTAACCGTACATGTGCCGTTTGTTGATAACACATCCAACAATACACATACTGCTTTATGAATCAGTACAAAGTGCTGCTTTGTAACATTCCATATTTGGTATCGATAATCACACAGCTTTTGCTGCACACAGCTCATCGAACATCCCAGAATGGAATTTTCGAGTTCCGTTAGACAACTATCTAGTTGAAAGTAGTTTTGGGTGGAAACATGAAAATTAAGATTAAGGTTTTGATGGAATGTTTTGAAAAGTAGTATACTTTGTCAAAAGTTTTGGTTAAATAGCATACACTAAAAAAATATTTGAAAAATAACTCAGTTTTAACAAAAATATGATTAGTAATAATGATTTCAACAAAGATGCAATTGGGAACAATAACTTCAACCAAAATGTCAAACCCCAAATACAAAAATTAAGTTAGCTTGCGGGTTTTTTTTGGTCAATGCTGATATTTCCAATCACGTCTTTGTTAAAATCATTATTACCAATCATGTTTTTGCTAAAAGTTGTGTTGTTTTTCAAATACTTTTGTGGCTTATGCTATTTTGCCATAACTCTTGGCTAAGTGTGCAAGAAAGGAAAAATACCCGATTTTGATGCCACAATTATTTTTGCTTAAGCAATACTTCCACTCCCCTCCCTTTTCTTTTAAATAGTGTTTTGTTTGGTTATTATCCCAATATAGAAGAGACAACGGCAATAAAAACAAAAATATATTTGTTTGAAATAACAAAGATATATAATTATATATAAAATACCCATAAAATAATTTGAGAGTAAATTTATATACTTTCAAAATAAGAGATGCAAAAACAAAAAAAAAAGTTTCCACAAATAATTTTTAGTATTCCTAAAATATCATTATAAAAAAAATTTAATTTAAAAAGTGTTCAACTAAGATATTTGATAATAAAAATTATTATTATCATAACTTTAAAACCCAACTTAAAAGTTGATTTGGGGCAATGGTCAAGTCATGGGTTGAGACGGTCAATCTAGGTTGACTCGAGTTAATATAAGAATAAAGTGGTTATTATCATAATTTGAAAATTTAACTTAGGGATCAACTCAGGTCAATGAACAATGTTCTGGTTGACCATTAACCTAGGTTAATGTAAAGATAAAATATCTTTATTATAATTTTAAAATTTGTCTCGGTGATCGACTAAAGGCAATACTCAAGTCACGAGTTGAAAGGGTCAACTTGGATCAATGTAAAAATAAAAATAATTATTATCATAATTTTAAAACCTAACTTGGGGGTTGACTCAGGGCAAGTTGAAATGATGATGATTTTAATAGTTTTAAAATCATTATCATAGTTTTAAAATTTAATTTAAGGGTTGTCAAAGACAAATCCTAGGTCATGAGTTGAAAAAGTCAACTTAGGTCAATGTAAGAATAAAAATAGTTATTATTGTAGTTTTAAAACCCAACTCAGAGTCATACAATCCAATCATCAAAGGATCCATTGGAGGTTCCAGTTGGAATAGTTACTAAGTTTAGGGCTAATAAATTCAAAGAAGCTTGCAATGGACTTCTTCAAGATATATGGGATAAGGTGGATTTCAAGAGGATTTGTAATAATTAAGAGCAAGCCTTGATTAATCTGATTCATGTTCAAGAGGGATTTGTTGGTGGAACTAAGACCATTACACAAGCGTTGGAAGAAGAAGACTATATTCGAACAGTTTGACCTTTTGTTACTCTTTTGGTCATAACTGGAGTTACAGATCGAATTTTGATGTGCTTTTAGTTGGGATGAAAACTAGACTTCCATACCTTTCCAACGATATATGACATGCCTTCTAATTCATTAAGATGAGAGAGAACTATCCGTTTTTAGTTGAGCTTTGCTGTTGTTAGACAGAAAGCGAAAACAATGAGCTTGTCTTATTTAATTAGTTGGATTATCAAACTTTATTTATTTTAAGAGGAGATATTTTGTTTGGGTTTTAAACTTGTTTATTTTGTTTATTTTAATAAATTTGGGCTAGTTTTAGCTTTGGTAGATTATTATTTAAATTGGGTTTATGTGAGACCTATTAGAAAAATTAGGGTTTTGACTTGGAGTTTAAATACTTTTTAAGAATAATTTCAGATCAAACTTTTAATGATAATTTCAGCATTGTAGTCGACTTTTTGTTTGCTTGATCTTGGTTCTTGATTGAACTTTCAACTTTTTAAAGAATTGACCATTCTTTATTGTGAATTTATATTTTCTTTGCTCGTCTTCAGGTGTAGGCGTTGTGTGATTGATTAGTACTTAAAAGTGCATAGTGTAGGCGTTGTGTGATCGAGTTGATTTATAGTCTTGCTGCCTTGAAACAAGTCTTTCATTGTGATAAGAGTTGATTTATAGTCTTGTTGCCTTGAAACAAGTCTTTCATTGTGATAAGCTCATTCAAATATCAACAAACTTGGATTAGATTGATTTTGAGGTCACGAATTCCATTAAATTTCGCTAGGGTTCGCATCATGGAGATTGACTTGGGGCAAAACCCATTTCATTGTTAGGAAGGTCAACCTAGGTTGAATCGATTATATGTAAGAACAAAATTAATTATAATAATAGTTTTAAAACCTGACTCGAGGATCGATCTAAGGTATGACTCGATTCACGAGTTAGAAGGGTCAACCTAGATTGACCCGAGTCACAATAAGAAAAACAATAATTATTATCATAGTTTTAAAATCTGACTCAGGATTCAACTCGAGATAGGACCTGGGTTACTGGAAAAAAGAGTCAACTTGGTTCAATGTAAGAATAAAAATGGTTATTATAATAATTTTAAGACTCAACTAGGGGGTCGACTTGGGACAAGACCTGATTCACAAATCAAAAGGGTCAATACAAGAATAAAAATGATTATTATCATAGTTTTAAGACTTGACTAGGGGGTCAACCTAGAAAAAGACTCGATTCACACATCAAAAGGGTCAACATAAAAATAAAAATGATTATTATCATAGTTTTAAAGCCCTACTCGAGAGGCGATCTGGGGCAAGACCGAGTTAACAGGCTAAAGGGTCAATCAAGGTTAACCTAAATCAATATAAGAATAAAAATGATTATTATCATAGTTTTTAAACCTGACTTGAGGGTCAATGAGGGCAAAGTCTGGGTTACGGGTCAATATAGTCAACTTGAATTGACCTGATCAACATAAGAATAAAAGTGATAATTATCATAATTTTAAAACCTAACTCGTGAGTTGACTTAAGGCAAGATCTGAGTTATGAGTTAGGAGGGTCAAATTGGATCGTAGGTTGGGCCAATCTTTTATCTATTTTTTCTTAATCCCGGATCGGTTCAAGTCCTGAGTCGATCTGCCAAACTAGTCTGGGTTTTATAATTAAGGTTATTAAAATATTATTAATTTCAACATTCAATATGAATTAAAGTAAAAAAAAAAAACTAATTATTTTTTAAAATATATAAGTTTTTATTGTAATACATGTTAAGACTAAATCAAACTTTTTTTATATTTTACTTTATCTTATCCATAATAACCAAACAAAATATAAAAATAATCATTTTATCTCATTCATAACTACCAAATATAATTAATTTTTTGTCTTTTTTTTATATCCTATCTCTATTGTCTCCCTTGTTATGTCTTTTATGGATCACCTTGGTGATTCCTTTTTATTATTTCCACTCGTCATGATAAGTTTTTATACTTTCTTGCGAAAAGGACATGGAAGTAGAATGGAGGAGTCCTAATAATGGCAAGTTAGTGCTTCGTGCACCTATATTATTGAATTGTTAATTACTTTCATAATTGCACAGACTCTTCGTAGACTTGTTTAAATACTTTTCTTTTTTCTGTTGGGTTATTTCAAGGCAATTTTCTACCAGCTTTTCTGAGTGTTTTGGACCTTTGGTATCATAGGGTAAAATGTTTTTAAGAACTATATATATATATATTTTTTTTTTTTATAAAAGGTATATTTTAGAAAAAACATTTAAAATCGAAAACCACCGCAAACCAACAACAGATGTCTTATCTTCAACCTGCTAGCCTGGTCTGGCGTGTTCCACCGAGGATGGGACAGATCTAGGAGCTTTGAGCTGGTTAGAACCTTGGTGTTTCATGTTAGGTAACTGGTGGGACCTAAATGTTGACATTTCTACAATAAAATACCATAAAGAGTTTAAGCCTGGGACTAAGGTGGTCCTTTCCTTACTTTTGTCTCGCACCGAAGACAAGCCTTCTTTATAGAGATGGCCCCACTGTCTTACCTGTCTTTCCATGTTAATTAAATTATAGAAATTAGAATTTAAAGCCTCTCGCTAATGACCTGTTTGGTTTTCTCACAGCCTATTCAATTTACTCAAGGCATGTGACGTTCTTCATTTTCTTAAAATCAAATCACAGATTCAGTTGTTTTTCCTTTACAACGAGGAAAAACAACTGGACAATGAAATAGATTTTCATTTCATTATCCAGTTTGTGTCCAGACAACGATACAAACTGGATAATGAAATGAAAATCTATATTCATGATTTATGAGCTTAGGATGCAGAAATACGTTTATACATTGAAGTTGTGTTTAGTATCATGTTTCATACGTATTTTTTTTTCTAAAATATTTTTTATTTTTTAGTTTTAAATTAATATTTTTTTTGTTGTTTTTAGATTATTTTAATATTTTAATATTAAAAATATTTTTTTAAAATAAAAAAATATTTTAATAAATTTTAAAATAAAAAATACTTTAAAAATAATCTTAATCATATCACAAAATTCAAATCATGATTTTACAAATTATTTTCCTATCTATCTTGTTGATGAATCACCCTTAAACCAATTTTTTTTTTAAAATCAAACATGTCATAGAATTCTATTTCATTTTACCATGAACATCCATCGAACAACATATTATTTAAAATTCATTGGATGTGTCATTTTATTTTATTTGATACAAGTTTTTTGGTCAAATTAATATAACAAATATAAAAAATTGAAGAAATAACAACATTTAAATCTTTTTTAATGAAATAGTATATTTTCACATTGTCGCACTCAAAAAATATAATATTTATTAAATATTGTTATTTTTAAATATGATAAGATAAGTAAATATTGCGTTTTATATGTGTGACTAGATAAAATCCCAATCATCTGATTCAACTAGTATGCCTATTGAGTCTAGTTGTATTAACCGGTCGACCGTTTCATATAAAAATCACAATTCTATGAACTTTTTTCTTTTCAATATATTATATGAGTCAAAGTATATATATTTTTATCTAATTTGTAGATTAAAATACAGATTCCAATTAAAATCTCAAAAATTTATTATTCACACAATAATTGTCTTTTGTTTTTCAATATTAATGATGTAGTTAAACTTGTGAAAATGAGTGATTCTAAACAGTTAAGTATGAGTTTGTTATAACTAAATAAAAATATATCCCGAATAGATTATGTAAATGATCTAATATATATATTTATAGATCAATAGGATAAGTTTAGGTTCAAGATGAGGTTTGATTGCTATACCATAATAATGGATAAAAAAGAACATTACTTTTGATCTGAAGGTTTAATTTTTTTCAGGAATTTTTAAAGGTTATTTCCTTATAGTATCCACTGAGTTGCAATGTGAATCATTACATTTTTAGATATAAAAAATCTCATTATAACCCTTTAATTTTGACAGTTTTAAGATTCTTTTTGTTGTTTTTAAAATCAAACACTTGTTTTATCAATCATTACAAACCGATTGACCGATTAAGTTAGATAATAATATATTTTTACATTGTTCTACTTATAAATATGATATTTATTAAATATCATTATTTTAAAACATAACAAACTAAAATTATATTAACTTACTATATTTTTTTCAAATAATATTACTTCGTTAATTTTTTATATTTATTCTAGTAATCGCAAGATTTATCCTCTGTTCCGGGGGAATTTTATATTTTATATTTAAAAAAATTAAAAAATATAAAAAAATAAATTTTAAATAATTATTTTTTTAATTTCCATGAAAAAATATTTGTAACGTAATTCCAAACTACACCATTATCTGCTCTTTCTCTCTAAATATAGTAGCAAAGATATAAAGAATTATTTTTAATTACTAGCATATTTTTAAAAAAATATTAGTGAAATAATATAAATAAAAAATATTGATAAAATAACACACACACATATCATGATTGGAAAAGTATGAAATTTATAGCTTGATGTTATTTAAAATACAACATCCAATAAAAAAAATATTAAATAGGCAAAAGATAGAAAACATATAAAAAAACACCATGGAAACATATTGAAACTTTGGAGATGGCTCACTTGATTTTGATGTCAAATGTAACTTATTTAGATTATTATTGATGATATTTTTTGATATTATTAAATTCATCTTGTTAAGATATTTTTTATAATATAAATGATATTATAATTAGAATTTTGGTGTGTTTACAATATTTTTTTTTCTCTTCTCCTATTTGCTCATTTAATATTGTTTATTGAATGTCTCTACTCATAGTGATAAGCTATAAATATAATGTTTTCTCAATAAAATGTGCTATTTCAATAATTCTTTTTAACTATATTATTAATTCAATTTTTTTAATTTACCATGCTATTTTAAAAAAAATCCATTGATGGGAACTTTTGTTACTAGTTCAAACTTCAACTGCTTAAGAGCCAGCCAAGCTAAGATTGGAAAGAGAGAATAACATATAAAATACAAAAGTGATGATAGTCACGTCTTACCTTACAACAATCCAACTCAATACCTTTCCTTCAATCCAACTCTACAGCAAAATTCTGGGCTTGACCCCTCATATAAATACAAAATTTCAAGAAAAAACCCTTCTAAAAATATATCCCATGAAAAAAAAACAGAGACTGGCCCTATTTCTTGTTTCTTACTTAATTCTTTTGAGAAAAAAATTCTAACTTTTTCTCAAATTAACAACGATGACTGAAGTACTCCAATCATCCTCTTCTCATCACTTCCCTTCTCCTTCAAGCTCCACCTCTACACCATGTGTTGTCAGCACCAATGATGTTGATATCCCGCACCAGCACCAACAACAGCACCGCCCTCATAATAGACCCCATGAAATATTAGACCAAGAAGAAGAGAGCAAAGAGAGGGAGAGAGAAGGGGATCAAGTGTCAATCGTGGAACTTCTGGTGGCTGCTTTTAGGAGGTCTATTGTTGGGTGTAGTGTTACTGCTAGTACTGGGAGCAAAGACCTTTGCAGAATGGAGATTGGGGTGCCAACTAATGTTAGGCATGTTGCTCATGTTACTTTTGATAGGTTTAATGGGTTTCTTGGTTTGCCTGTTGAGTTTGAGCCTGAGGTTCCCAGAAGAGCCCCCAGTGCGAGGTTAGTTTTGGAAGGAAATTTATTGGGTTTTGTTTTTCCCTTAATTCTAAATTAATTGGCTGCTTGCTTGGTTTGTTTTTGGTTTTATACACACAGCTGGTATAACTTCTAGATGTTTAATCTTAGGTTGTTAGTAGATGATTAATTTTGGAGAAACTTTTGATATGGGTTTCATTATTTGTAGTATAAAATAATTATTTTGTTAAATATGTTTCTTTTGATGTTCATTTTCTCGAAAAGTTTCTGCAGATGGTCATATCACCAGGAAAAGTAAATTTGTAAAAAATATTTGGAATTTGGAATGCACTTGACTCACAAAACCAGCAGAGAACAGCTCCACTAATCTTAGTATAAGTCGCAATCTGGCATGGTTAAATTCTGAATCACTGTAGTAAGTCAAATTGTATTAGCACCTATCAACTGGCATTGTGACAATTAATTGTTTCCATGTTTCATCATTTTCTTAGGCTCTTAGACATTGCAGGGAACTCTAGTCTTACAGGTGGCTATTCAAGTTTTGTACAGTCTTTAAATTTCTGGTTCGCGAAATGTTTGGGGCTGCTGCATGTGCATAATGTTGTAGTTCTTTGAATCATAAGGCGTGACTGGGTGAGCATAGGTGGAACATGTCAATGATTGTCTGTTGCTGAAGCCTGTTGCATGTTATACGTGGAGTTCCGCTTATGATACCTTTGAATTCGAATACTGTCTCTCCTTGCAAGCCCTTTCAAGTTATTTTGTATTGCACATTTTCTCTATATTTGGAAGTCATGCAGAATTTTCATCTTTTGCCTGTTCTGTAAACTCATTTTCAGAAACCTCAGCATTTTATACTGATGTTGCCTTTGTGTTGACCATTTGAAATTGGCCACTTTAAATCTGTGCTAGCACCATTGTTGCCAGATCCTGTGGGGTCGTGAGTCTTGTTAGTGTTCTGCCCATGGCTTGTGTCTTCATTAACTGCCTATTAGCCATTCCACTATGTATAAAACATTTTATCAACCATTCCGAGATAATCTATATTGTTTAGTTATTTCTTAGGCATTTAAAGCCAAGAGGTTTTTTACTCATTTCGTAAACTTAGGTGATTGGCCAACATTTGCCAACGTGAAAAATGATGAACTGCTGCTGATGACTTAAGCTGAACCTTTATCAAGTCACCAGGCCTACTAGAAAAGGATCTCCATGCTTATGCCTTAATATGGTGCAGTCTGTGTGTGTATTCAGGTTATTCTACAACAGATTAGTTTCTTGGTATTTTCTGTTGAATTGTTAGTTGTCATCATATTCCTTCATCTTATCACCCAATATAACAAGAACTTATTTTTACATGTTAGCAGTATGTCTATCTAGAAAAGTAATCTCAACTTTTATGTGTTGTGATGTCAAATTTCATGGAACAACCAAGGTTTCTGGACTTTGTTCTCCATCTTCATAATTATTTGAGATATTTAGATGCTAGTTTCTCCTGTTTGATATTGTAACAGTGTCTAAGCTAATGTTTAAATATTGACTAAGCATCCTTCATTTGTAGTGCAACTGTTTTTGGGGTTTCAACAGAGTCCATGCAGCTTTCATATGACTCTAGAGGGAATAGCGTGCCTACAATACTCTTGATGATGCAGAGACAGTTGTATGCCCAAGGAGGTTTGCAGGTACATTTCCTTTCTTCCAGTCCATGTGTGCCAGATGAATTATAGTTGAACTAACTATGTCCTAGGTGCACATATAGCATAATTCAACTAGTGTAGTGGGTCAACTTCTGGGCATAGTTTTTGGTTATATGAAAACTAGATGCCTGTCTAAATATCTGGAATAAACAGACATTAGATCCTGAAACTGGACTGTGCAGGCAGAAGGAATTTTCAGAATTACTGCAGGCAACAGCCAGGAGGAGTATGTCAGGGACCAATTAAACAAGGGAGTGATTCCTGAGGGCATTGATGTGCACTGCTTGGCAGGCCTTATAAAGGTACAATGTGGCTTTTTGCTTATTGTTTTTCATTCTATGAGATCGTGTTGGATGCAAGCACAAGGTTGCCACTTACCAATTCAACATCCCTACCTGATTTTGATTCTTTTTTTCTGGAACTAGATTTTTGGTGTTTTCCAACATTTTTATTTTTCCAATGCCAACCAGTTTGGCGTTGAGCTTGGTTGAGTTGAGCTTTCAGATTTTTTTTGGGTTGAAAATTAAAACCATTGAAGGTTGTCTGCTATCCAAAGCCCTGTGCACATCCATTGATTCATATGAACTTTGTTTCTTCTCCCCAGCTGACAAGATATTTTGCATTAATTCTATGTATTGGTGATTCTGTAGGCATGGTTTAGAGAACTTCCAACTGGTGTCCTGGACTCTCTTTCACCAGAGCAGGTAATGCAATGTCAGTCACAAGAGGAGTGTGCTCAGCTTGCAAGGCTCCTTCCCCCTACAGAAGCTGCTTTACTTGACTGGGCAATAAACCTAATGGCTGATGTTGCGCAAATGGAACATCTGAACAAGATGAATGCACGCAATGTTGCTATGGTGTTTGCACCAAACATGACTCAAGTGAGTAAATTTTCTCTAGTTTTCTATATGGAAGCACCAATAGCCAATCCATGCAATAAACTGACTTTTTAGTGTGTCATAGACAATTCCTACTAGGCTATGTGGCGATATATGCATTCACCGTCTTTCCTGGACCCTCCTGCTCTGACACAAGATTGATGAAGAATATGAATTTTATTTTAATAGTGGATCCCTTAGCTTAGTGAAAGGATAATTATGTACTTGTTTTCTAATCGGAAAACTCATACGAGTTGATCAAAACATACAATTAGAATTACTGCATACAGGAACGATGTAGTCCTACATATTTGGCTTTTTGATGCAACTTCACATGCGATGGTCCACCTTTTGAAGTGAGCAACTCCAGACCAATGCCAAAACCTTCTCTATCAGACAACTGCAGCAGTTATGATATTAAAAAATTTCTCGCTGAATTACTGTTTGGTCTATAGCTTTGACATTACGAAACACAATCTTCTTTCAGTCTAGCTGCCAAATAGTCTCCAATAAAAACTGTAGCCTTGGTAAATGTATAGTTCAATGACAGCCTACTTCTTTGACTGCAGATGTCTGATCCTTTAACAGCTTTGATGTACGCTGTTCAAGTGATGAATTTTCTCAAGAATCTTATAATTAGGACACTTAGAGAAAGAGAAGAATCTATGATAGAATCAGCTCCAGCTTCTCGCCTTGAGCCTACTGATGAAAATGGGCACCAGAACGCTTCCCAGCCATCTTGTGAGGAGGATGAAGATGCCACTGAGGAGGATGAATGGGAGAAGTCATTTGTTGCTGGAGAGACTGCTCTCGAGAGCCCTTCTCAACCTATTCAAGATGATTCCAATTCCGTGGATGGATCTGCTAGTTTCTTAAGTTCTATTGAGAACATTCCTGTAGGAAAGCGGTCTCTGGTTGATAATTGTCCTTGTGAAGTAGTATCTCAAGTGAATGCCTTTAAAAATGAACACCATGAGGGTGGCCTTGCATATAAAACTGGAGGGGTCCAAGCAAAAAGTTGCAAGAGCGAAGCTGGTCAATATTTCAAAAGAGGGAAGGTGAAGGAGCAGCCAATAGTTAGAGCTGCTAGGCCTATAGAGAAGGGCAAGGGAACTGGCATCGTAGGTCGCATAAATCCAAAGACAGAACTATTTGAAGCTTGGCGCTGAAGGATTTGAGTTCTGTACCAGGCTGCCAGCTTGTGCCAGACAAGCTGGCATTGTTGTGTGTTTTTTTTTTTTTTTTTTAATGCTTTGTATGGTTTTCAGTGTGCTTTTGCGAGTGTTTCTGGGTGTTCAGTAACCTTTTGGTGCTTCATGTTTATATTTCCTTAACCGGTTCTAACGTAGTCTTTTCGTAGTACAGCTTCTGATCAATTGAAGTATCCCTATTCTACGAGAACGTTTAACTGAATTCCATACTTGAGTTGCCTTCTACAGTAGCTTTTTCTTAATTTTCGTAACAATGCTAAAGTTGGACTATGTTTTTTTTTTTAGATTAACGTGGGTGTCCGGGCCAGCTTGCGTGCACCACGACTAATCCCACGGGTCCTGAAGTTAACGACCATGTAAGCCTCCAGTGGCCATCATATGAGCAACCAAGGACTCGAACCTGAGACCATAGAGGGAGCAAACCCCTTGATCCCAAGTCTTTACCACTTAGCCATCACCTAGATGGTTTTGGACGATGTTTTTTAACCGAGCCTGTTCTTGTTCTTTTCTAAAAGTGATTGGCTGACAACGTTGTCAGTGAATAGCGATTAACAACCGTCGATTAATTTGATAATTTTGCTTTATTTTTACTGTTTCAAAAGAAAGTATAGCTAAACTAGCAAAATCATAATAAAATAAATATAAAGAAAATGAGTATATGAGATTAATGCTATTTACATAATAGAATATTTTATTTAGCTATAAAATCTTAATCTTATATAAATAGCAATCGACAAAAAAGAACTTTATATTCTAAATCTTAGTACAACTTATACTTTTCATTTATGTGTATCTTTTTACTAGTTTTTTTTTATGTGTTATATATTATAATATTCACTAATTTAACTACTAAAAACTTATATTTATATATATATTTTTACCAGTTTTATTTATGTATTATATATTATAATATCCACTAGTTTAACTATTAAAGACTCATGTTTTGAATGACTTGATTAATCGATTGCTTAATATAAATTTTAATTTTTTTGTTTGATGGTTGACTATTGATCTTAGCTATGTTTACCGGTTAATGATTTATTTTATTGGTCAATAGTCTATTATGTCTGTTTGCATTATTGTTTATGTGAATAACTATTGTTTTTAATTAAACAAGATATGATTGTTTATTTTTTATATAAAGAATGTCCTTCATATTGTGTTATTTAGCATAAATAAAGGAATATTGACATGTCTTTTATGCTCCAATCAATCAACAAAGTAACCAGTGCACAATGTGGTTAGCTTATTATTGTGTTGGATTAGACTTAATTTTATCTTGTTATAATCGTGTTTATGGTTGATTATTAACACCACATATTAGTATTATGACATATGTTTGTTGTTGTTGTTGTTCATTATTGACCAAATAAATAATGTTTTTTTACTCTTAAAACATGTTTTCTTGGTAAGGTGCATGACTTAACATCATCCTTTCTTATTAGTGTTTTTATACACTATATCCTAATAAACTAGGTCTTGGTTAGTCAACTAGATTGCCACCTACTTTTCAAGTCTAAGAGATACTAGTGATCACTGGTCAATTCATCATTCTCGTCATTGAGTTTGATGACTTTTATTATGGATGATGGTTAATTCATCTTCATCAAGAGGCTTTTAGGCTAAAAAGGTCTTAGACACTTATTATATGTCAATTTATTCAACTTTCTCCTTAAGTTTTCTCCCTTAGATAGAGTTGTATAACAAGTGAGACACCTATATACTTCATAAAAAGGTTTATCATGAAATTTTTCAATACTTTGATAGTATCACGATTGATATACCTCATACTTGTAACAACACAAGTGACTAACTCTAGCATTTATTGTGGTCGATTAGGCCTGTTCTACTATGTTTCTCTTTTTTAAAAAATTCATTTCAATTCAGGAACATCTACTATTGTTGTTACCTTAGAAAAGTGGTCTGGGTATTCTTTATTTTTTCGACAACTTTGGTCTCTCTCTCTCTCTCTCTCTCTCTCTCTCTCTCTCTCTCTCTCTCTCTCTCTCTCTCTCTCTCTCTCTCTCTCTCTCTCTCTCTCTTTTATATTTATAATAGGATTGTTAGCCTTTTTGGACTTTTTAATATAATGACCTTAAATGTTTATTTCTTTAAAAATTATACAACAAATATAAAATGCTATTGAAATTCTTCAAACTCCTTATTAGAGTTTGGATCAGCCATTTAATGAGCCATCATAACCTTGTTGAAATAGTCAACTAGGTATGTTTCTTTTGTTGGTCAACAACAAGTCCATAAAGTATTGTAAGATTGAGTTTGCTTTGCTAAAAGGCAACCTATACGACACTAAACCATCTAATTATAAGTTGACCTAATTATAGATAATATGGTTGAGCCATGTAATTGGCCTTTGATTTTCTATATACTCGTAGAGTAATGAGCACTTCGTATATGATCATGCTTCAGTGTTGTTAAAGTTGTTGTGTTTGATGCACAACCATGTAATACCCAAGATGTGGTCGGTAACTCCCATACATTTCCCCTGAAATGTTTGATGTTGGAAGATTCTTTGGAACTTTCCTTTTTGGTGTTTGTGTGGACGATCGATTATGCTTTATCTCATTATGAATTAGATTAAGCTTGATCATGACTTACATGGTTCCATTAACTATAATAATGTTATTGTGGTACGCAATATTTGTTGTGTTTTTCATCTTTAATTGGATGGCTATCAAATCAAGGTTAGATAAAGTTGTTTGTTAATAAAAGAAAAATCCTTTAAAAGAAGCCATTAGTGAACGTTTAGATTTTGACTATATTAGTCATGACCATATAACTACACCATCAATTAGTAGAAAAGAATGTGTGAGGTTAAGCTAAGAGTGTAATAATGATGACATCAATATAGGTTACATAGGAGCATTAGAATTATATCCATTTATAACTTTTTGTTTTTTTACGAGAGTTAGATAATGAAAAATTATCGTGTAGCATGTCAAATTGAGACTACCTAATTGGCTCTATGTAAGCAATTGGCTGTCATATTCTTAATAGCCATGTGATTGATTTTTATCAGTTATTTAAGTTGATTGTTGGTCAATCATATTACCAAAGTTACCAATTTTGTTTTAGGCGTCATGATGAAAAATCTATTGTCATGTAAACAAATCCATCATGCTAATCTATTGTTGTTTGGTGGAGTGATTTGTTAAGATAAACTGATCTCACTAGCCATGCTAATTTGTTAATCTATTAGATAATTTCTAAACCAATTATGCTAACTATTCATTGTTTTCTTAATTTGGAGAAACTAATAGAATCTTGAGTAGGAAAAATAACAACCTTACAAATCAAATAAAATAGGAAAAACTCTACTTGATTTTAAAAAATTAAAAATAAAGTGTAACTAAACTAAACTAGTAAAATGTAATAAAGCAATGAAAGAAACATAAAGTTATAAAGGCCGAAAAAAAAGCAAACAAAAAATAATAATTTTAATAGGTGAATTGTAAAAAAAAGATAACATAAAGAAAATGTTTATATGAGGCTGCAAATCATTTTTAGCAATTGGATAACCTATTATAATTATATGATAATTAAATTTCACATATACTTAAAATTTTAATCCAACACAAATTGTATAAGGAAATAAGAACCTTATTATCCAAATCTTAGTGCAATTCTTACTTTTAGTTGTGTGTATCCTTCTAGCAGATATATGTGTTCTTCTTATAATATAATATTCACTAGTGTAACTATTAAAGACTCATGTTCTATAAAAACTTGATTGATCTATTGCTTCTACAAATTCTAATTCTCTTAGTAGATGATCGATAATTAATCTTATTTGTCTATACTATTTAAATTAAATTTTTATTATGTAAAATTCAATTGATACTAGCCACTCAAACATATCTATTCAATATAATTAAATATTTATAAAATTAGTAAAGTAAAAGAAAATCCTATCCTAAACATAAAATGAACATTTTCCATGCATATTCATTTAAACTCAAGTACTCCCAATCTCTAAAAGTAATATTGTGTGTGTATATATTATCACCTGATTTTTTTAATTTTATTATAAAGAGTTTGATATGGATTGAAACATTAAAAAAAATTCCACTCTTATATCATTATAAACATTTAAATGTTTTTTTTAAATTAATAACGACTAATCTAATAAAATCATATCCTAAAAATAAATGAATATTCTAGACTCATATTTAATTTAAATTCACAACTACTATTATTTTATTAAATAATATCAAATATAACTTGACCTCATAGTTTTATTATTAACATATTTAATTGAAACTGGTAAAGAAAGCAAATGATACATGATTAACTATTATAACATCATAGAATTTTAAGCAACTTGAAAGATGTTAATTTGTATTCATCTAGTAAAAATATATTACACATCAGCTTACAATTGATTTAAGTAAAAAGAGAATTGTGTAATAAAAAAATAATTAACAATAAACATATTATAAGAAATTGTGATTAAAATTTTTTAATTAAAATTTATATCAATGTTTTACATTTGTGTATTGTTTTATGTGCATAATTGGCAAAATTAAAGGACTCATTGAATGTTTGATTTTTTTTTTCAAATGGTGAAATGCCATCGATTGAGATTATAATTTATGTGAGAATGCTTGATTGAATTTGTTTTTTATTGCAATTTTTAAAGTAATGGACATGTTAGATGTTTTGGTAATTTTTTTAGAAAATAATAATAACATAAAAAACAATAAAAATAAATGATGTTTCAAGTTGAGAAATTGTTGATTTTAGATAAGCCTTAGTTTTGAAAGCATGATCTAAAAAAATAATATAATAAATAACAATTTGAAGCATGTTTGATAAATATTAGAAATTATTAATTTTGGTTGGATTGTATTTTATTTGTTAATTTTTCAAAAGCTAGATTATTTTGATGTAGTCTAGGTCTTAAAAACTAAATTGAAAATTAACAAACTTCATGATAATTTTATATTCTACCATATTCTTCTTAAATAAATGAGAAACCAAGATAAGAAAATAGTTTTAAAACTTCAATTTATTAGGGGTGGATTGGTGGGGTTTTGTATGCTATGTAAGTGGCAAATACACATTATAATTTTTTTTAAAAAAATTTGGCACATCATTAGAGTGGGATGTGCATGCAAATAATTTGTTAGTGAGGAGGAGATGGGTTTGTATGTTGTGTAAGTGAAATCTCTTTAGTTTTAGATACAATAAAAAGATGGTTTTGCTTTGGTTTTTAGAGTTTTTTTCCTTTATGGTATGACTCAGTGTAATGGAGGGATGAGATTTTGAATGTTTAGTTTATAATATTAATGAGGTTGTAATCTTCACAACCAATTAATTCTTGACAAATACAACAATATCTTTTTTTTTTAATATTTGATTTAATAAAAAAATCTTATTATAATGGGTGACCTATCCAGATAAAAAAATATAAAGAAATGGTCCCATTATAATGGGTGATCTTTACAAGTGAAAAAATATGAATATTTTTTAGAAGAGATTTTATTATAATAAATGATCTACTTAAAAGGAAAAATACAAAGAAAGGGTCTTATTGTAATGAGTTACCTATTGAAGTGGAAAAATATGAAGATTTTCCATAAAGGACCTCATTATAAGTGGTGACCTACCTATATGAAAAAATACAAAATTTTTTCAGAAGTAGTTTCATTGTAACGAGTGGCTTACTGAAGTGAAAAAAATACAAAGAAAGGATCTTATTATAATGAGTGACTTACCCAGGTAGAAAAACATAAAGATTTTTTAGAAAGGATCTCATTATAATGGGTGATCTATCCAAGTAGAAAAGTATGAAGATTTTTCAGAAGGGGTCTCGTTGTAATGGGTGGTGGAGGAGGAAAAATACAAAGATTTTTCAAAAGAGATCTTGTTGTAATGGGCGGTCTGCATAGGGAAAAAATTCATAGATTTTTTAGAAGGAGTCTTATTATAATAGGTGACTTGTCTAAGTGGAAAAATACATAGATTTTTCAAAAGGGGTCTCATTGTAATGAGTGATCTACCCAGTGAGAAATACAAAGATTTTTCAGAAATACAAAAATTTTTCAGAAAATATCTCATTGTAATAGGTGACCTGTTTGGAGGGGAAATAATGCGAAGAATTTCGTAAGTGGTTTAATAAAAAAGAATGTGAAGATTTTTTTTTTTAAAATACAAATATTTTTCAGAAATGATTTTATTGTAATGGATGATTTGTCTAGATGAAGATGAAAAGTCTTAAAGGGACGTCATGATAGAGCTTGAAGGTACACTATCCAGGAGATGAGAGCTCAAATGTTCACTCGAAAGGAGGCATGGTTAAAAGACGTACTAACTTAGAGATGAGGATTTAAAGATGCACTCGAAATGAGGTAGAGTTAGAAGATGCATTATCTTAGAGATGAAAAGTTAAAAGGTGGAAATTTTTTTTAAAAGTGAAAGATTTTCAAGAACATTTTCAATTCTTAGCCTTTTTGAGATGACATTCCTTTTAATGGATTCCATCAAAGATTTCTCTTCTTATGAATCTTTGCAAAACACATTATTTAATATCTTAAAGTTTTGATGATATACATACATCTTTACATTTAAAATATATTGCCCCATTTCTTCTCAATCTTCTTGGTGCTTCATTGGTTAAGATTTGTTATTTCTGATTTGGATCACCTTCGTCGTTTTTCTCTGCCTTCTCCTCTTCAAAAGCCAAGGGGGAGATTGCATCTCTTTCCTTCGATAGCTCTTCGAGTTCCTCAGGAATAGCGATAACTGGGGCAAAGCCTGTTTTCTTTGCTTCGTGAATGAGAGAGAAAGTAAGAGGAAAAAACACGTTCTCTTTGCAAGGTCTAAAAGTGGAGAACACATAGCATTCTCTGGGCATATTGGATCAAATGTAAAGCAGCACTTCATTGGTATTTTGATATCAGTACATTAAAATAATTTGAAAACATAAAAAATATTAATTTGAAGCAAAAAGAAAAAAATTAAATTTTTTCAAAAATATTTTTGAAATGCAACAACAAACAACACTCAATTTTTAAGAAAATATAAAAAAATATTAATTTAAAGTAAAAAGAATTTTTTTTAAAAATTTTTTAAAATTTTTTTTGAAATACAACAATAAACCTTACTTAATTTTTAAGCGACAATAATGCCCTTAGCTCATCGATGACATAATCACCTGTCTACAGTCTACACAGCAACGTCTCCTCCCTGTTCTTGTAAACGTCATGCTATATATTTCCTGCCTTCCTTCTCCGCGACATTCTTCTACCTGAAGCAAGCACCATGTCCAAGTCACCAGAAGGACACCCTGTGAAGGCCTTCGGGTGGGCTTCCAGGGACCCATCTGGTCATCTTTTTCCCTTCAATTTCTCTAGGAGGTGGTCGTTTGTTTCTTTTTTCTTTATATTTACTTTTCATTTGGATATATCATAACTACGTGTATATGTGTGTGTGTGTGTGTGTAGGGCTACTGGTGAAGAGGATGTGAGGTTGAAGGTGCTATAAAGCTTGATCACCAGTACCAATAAAAAGAAAGAGAAAAAAGAAATCAAGGAAAAGATATGATTATTATTACATAATCCTAGGCTTTAAAATTGCGGGACGTTTTAAAATAATAATTAAGAAGCCTGCCTCCTACTACAGGAACATTAATGAAATAAGGCTCGGTTTGTTTTTATGTTTAGAGTCTTTTTGTAAAAATATAAAGAAAAAAATTATTATTTTAAACTAATTTCTTAATATTTTTAAATTATTTTAAAATGTTGATATAAAAAATAAATTTTAAAAAATTAAAACAATACTATTTTAATATATTTTTTCAATAATTTTTTTTAAAAAAAACAACAACCACCGTAGTATTAAAAAAAATAATAATACTAGTTCTGTGGGCACAGCAAAATTGCGCCATTCCCAGGGGTGGCTGAAATTCGACCTTGCCAGACATTAAATTTCTTTTATTATTCATTTGTAAAAAAAATAAAATAAATTCAGAACCAATCCTACTCCTAGAAGGGTTAATCTACTTTGTAGAGATAATAATTAATAATTAATAAATAATGAAATCTTTCTTCTGAAGCTATAGTGAAAATCTCGTTTCAAATTAAATATTTATTACATGGGATATGATGCAGTAGAGTAAACCAGTATATTTGGAAATGCGATAATTGTTATAGTTTGAAAAAAATTATTTTATAAAAATATTTTTAGTTGAGATTGATTTGAAAAAAATATATATCTGATTAAAACTATAGTTAAAATTAAAATTGAATAAAAAATAGTTTAATGTGTTTGGTTAATAATGCTTTTAAAATTGAGGTTATAAAATAATTTTAAAATATATATATTAATATTAATGGTTTTCAATTTAAATATTGTAAATTTAACTATTGTTATTATATCATGAAATGAATAATATTTTATATAAAATATTTTTTATTGTTCCATTGAACTATTTATAATTCCATTACATAAATACATCAAATAAGGACTACAGTTTTTAAAAATTTCTTAAGAGTGCAATAACATCAGGTGAAATATAATCAAGAATAAAATTGAGATTGCGATCAAATTTTGCAAATACTATGTCATCAAACGATCTCCATCTAATTTATGTAGTGTCATTAAATAATGTTTAACACTAGTTTTTTAAATAAAACATAATTAAAAATAAAAAAATATATTTTTTATTTTTTTGAGTCGAATTTAATTCAATGTATTTTTAGATTTGAACCGGACCGGCTCGACAAGAATAATGGAGCCATGCTTCACTGTTCACATGAATAGTAGAGTATGACTCTATTATTCACGAGTTTTCTTAGCACAAGTAATAAAGAGCTGCTGCTTCTTATAAACCTATGGCGCAACTATAATTGATGGTGGATTTCATCAATAAAAAATTGTTTTTTTGAAATATTATCAAATAATTATATTTATGATTGTAGATGAATCTCACCCATAATTACAATACCAAGCAGCTCCTAATGATAAAAGAAATAAGAATGATTTGTTAACTTGTAAATAAAAAATTAAAGGTTGCACCCCTCGTAATAAACATGAGGAGAAGGTTATGTTCTTATGAGATCAAATCACATGCTGAGGAATCTGCATGTTTTGGCTAATTGGAACTTTCTCTCTTCTTCCTCAATACATAGGAATCAAAATGTAAATAAAAGGAAGTTTAAAACCTAAATATAAAATCATCAAACATTAGGGACCAAATATGTACAAATTTGTAACTTAGGAACAAAACTATAGTCTTTCACACATCGCGGAAAGTAAAAATGAAATGCATATTTTTATCTTTAATTCTGATCCTTGTTCATTTAATTTCATGTCTTAGCAACTGATTAATTTTTAATTTAATTCTTTAAAATAAACGGTGACTTCTTATAAGATTCCAAGACCTTGCTGCCGTCCCGGAAGGGATTTACCCAAGGCATGGTCGCCATCGTAGTTTTCTCCTACCAATGGCCTGTGGACATCTTCTGCCTCTTTTATTTATTTATTTATTATTATTATTTATCAATACCTTCTGCAATGATGGCAGGTCCATTACACCCCGCAGAAGATAAGACTGGCAAATTGAGAGGGTCTTATTCTCCAAATAAAGTTGTTTCCATTTTTAAGGTCGTAGAACGTTCCACCATGGGAGCCTAAAATGTTGACCCTTGACTCTACAAGCAATTTCCACCGATGGTGCCAGAGTAGACAACTTTCCTGCTATTCATAGGAGAAAAAATAATTATAGTTATAAAAATAACCTAGAAGGCACCATCCAAAGACACATTTGTGATGGTATTATACACACACATACACACACTCTCTCTCTCTCTCTCTCAAACTCTTACAATCTAAAATTTCTGCCAAAAACATTCTTTCTAGTCCACATGCTATTTTTTCTTCCACCAGAGTCCTTTTAATTTTTTAATTTTTAGTTTTAATCCAAAATTTTATTTTATTTATTTATTTATTTATTAAGTTTGATAGCAAAGAGAGTCGTTATAAGATAGGAGAAGATAAAGGCCGGCTTTATTTAAAAAAAACACAAATTGGTGCTATTGGATTTCTTTTGATTATAGAAGTTTTATTGGGGTGGTTTTTTTTATTTATGTTAGGGTATAAGAATGTTTTCGAATCTAGATTGATTTTAGTTTGATTTTTAGTGATTAGTAGTTTTTTTATGTTAAATATATGTTATTTATGTTTATAAGATGTTTGTCAAGTGATTTTAGGTGAAAATTGGTTGAATATTGAGTTTTAAGATAAAAAATACTACTACCCCTAACTTTTCAATGACTTCTCAATCTTTGAAAACTGCACCAGTAAATGACGTGTTATTTATAATTCTTTTTTTAAATAGAGAATGGAGAACATTTTATTTGTCATTTAATATTTTTTAGAAAAATAAGAATTGGCTTGCACATCTAACTCTTTTTATGAGCCAAACACCATGATTAAATGAGACCTCCATGCCTGATTTTTTTTATTTTTTTTATGCTCTTTTGTTTTCTTTACAACTCAAGCAAATCAGAAAATAATAATTAAAAAATTTATTTGATATCTTTTTATTAGATACCATGCAAATTTGGCTTTTTGTTCTTACTAAGGGTATATTATTTTGTATTATATTAGCAAGTAGTTTTTTATACAAATTTCCATGTTGTTTTTTATTTTAACCCATGTATATTTTTATTACCATATATTTTTATTAATACTTTATTTTAAAAATAAAGTTGAACCCATTTGAATTCATGACTTGTATTTATGTTTAGTAAGTTAATTCAGATTGATCCGAGTCAATTTAAAAAATTATTTTAAAAATATTTTAAAAAATATTGAAAAGCTATCACTTGGGATTTTTTAAAAGTTAGGTTAGGTTTTTTCTTGATTAATTTAATTGGTGACTCATTTAGTCACCTAGGTAATGTATAGTGACCTATAATGTGGTTAAATTTAAAATTGAGACCACGCAAGAGCACACAACCCAATGAGTTTTAGTTTTAATTGAAATTCATTCAAATAGACTAAATATAAATATATTTTAGATATTATTTTACTAAATACTAAAACATATTAAGGATTTAAGATGTAGGATTTTTAATTTGAAGAATACATTTATGTTTAATTTCAAAACATCCATTTTTTTATATTGGTTCTATTTTTTTTATTAAATAAAGGACAAAGAAAAAAAATATTTTTTTATGAAAAATAAAATAAATAAGATAAGAGGGGCATATAACATATCATTTTTTAAAAGAACGAGGTCATTAACCTACACTACATTACAGGTTAGATAAAAAAATCAAATAAAAAAATCTAGATATTGTTGATGTTTTTTTCTACTAAAAAAATTAAACCATGTGAGAATTGATCTGATATGAATCGGTCACCTTGACGGGTCTAAAAGTAACCTAGATTATCAATAAAATTATAGTTTGAGTTAAAATAAATATTTAAAATGATTTTTTAAAATAAATATCGAAATGATAATATATTGGATTGATTCATATCAACTCGGGTTAACATACTAATTTGCATACTAAGTTATGAGATAATAATAACCCTATAAAAATTAAATCAAAATAAATACGAAACTCAATTTTAAATAACTCAATGTTGAAGGATGAAATTAAAAAAAATCAATAAAAAATAACCTTAAAAGATAGCTTCAGTCAACTCAAGTTAACCTATTAAACCCGCAATATAGGTTATAAGATCGTGATAACTCAATAAAAAACAAATTGAAAGTAAATCAACCTAATGGTGAAAAATAAAATTTAAAAAAAAAATCAATTTAAAAAAAACAACTCGAGTCAACCAAAATTAATCCATTAAACCCATGACTTGAGTTAGAGATGAGGATAACCTTATAGAAAATAGTGACTAAAACAAATCTAAAGCTTAATTCTCAATTAACTTAATGTTGAAAAACAAAATTAAAAAAATAAAAGTCAATTAAGAAAAGAAAAACAAAACTCGAGTGATATGATAAACTTGCAATTTAGGTCATGAGTTTAGAATAAATTTATAAAATGTAAATTAAAAATTAATTATAAAGCATAATCTTAAATAAATCTAATAATGTAAGATGAAACTAAAATTAAAAAAAATATATATTATGAAAAAAAAGGAAAAAATAATTATTCCAGTGAATAGTATTATTCAAGGAAGGGTACAATAAAACCCTTTCTCCTTTAGTTTTTTTCTTAATATAAGTTATTGGTTTTTGTTTATAAATTATTAACATATAATAAAATGAAAAAAATTTAATGGTTTCCTGCAACATGAGATAAATATTTTAATTTATAAAAAAAATAATGGGAAAAAAATTATTCATGAATAATATTATGTGATGAGAGGTACATTAAAACACATTTTCCTTTTATTTTTTATTAATATAAATTTTTTATTTTTATTTGTAAATTATTAACATTTAATAAAATGTAAACAATATAATTGTTTTTGCAACACAAGATCAAATATTTTCATTTCACAATATTTTAATTTATACTTTTCATTTAGTTTCATGAATGATTTTTTTTATTATAATTATTTTTTTTTATTAAATACATGCAAAAAATTTTCATTTCGCAATTAAAATATTTCTTGATGTTAAGAAAGAACACTAAAAGCACCTATACATATTGTTTTTCTTACAAATTAAATTCTGATCTTATATGTTTTATATAAAAATCATTGAAATAAAATAATTATAATAATATATATTATATTATTCCATAAAATGCCTTTCAGTTTTAGATTTATTTTCAAATAAAATTATAATAATTATTTTTTATTAGAAAATACTATTTTTTTTATCCTTCACTTTTTTAATTTCTTATATTTTAATTAGAATTTTTTATAATTAAAGAGATAAGATTATATTTAAGATGTCATTTCATTAAAGATAGTTCAATTACCTTATAATAAAATAAATAAAAAATTAAGAGCTCTCAGTCTGTGGGATAAATATTTTAATCTACTTTTATTTTTTAAATTTATAATTTAGTCTTGGATTATCATTGATAGCTTGGTTTTTGAATTTATTGGCACATGTAATTTTGCATCAATTTTTCTATTTTGAACAAACATTTGATTTGGTCTGCAAACCAACGGGCTATTTCTACCTACTGGCCTTGACTTTTTGTTTTTTTAGATGGGTTTGTTTCTTGAAAATTATTTTTTAATTTTTTTATGTTTATTTATTATTAAAAAAATTAATCAATGAAAATATTTTTTAGTCAATGAAAAATATTTTTAGTTAAAAAAATTTAGTTTGATTTTCATGAAAATATTTTATCTTTATTTTGAGCAGAAAATATTTTTTAAAAGTTGTGAAAAATTTAGAAATATCATATTATTTGCTGATTATATCAAATTTTATCCTCAAACTTTTGATTGCTATATATATTTTATTTTTAATATTTATTTTTTAATTTTATCTCTTATAATTTAATTTTTATATAACTTGGTCCTTATTTTTATAATTGTTATTTATTTTTTTTCTTATTATTTTTTAATTGAATTGTTTTATCTATTAAATTTTGTCCTCATTCTTTTAATTGTTACTGATTTTATTTAAAATAATTTGTGAAATATTAATTATTATTATTTTAATTTTTCATCTTTCATTTTTTTTTTACATTTAATCTCTATTATTTAGATTATTATTTATATTATTTGAGATAATTTATTAAATTATATATTTTTTAAATTTCATTCCGTTTAACTTTTAAATTTGTAAGATTTATTTTTTATTATTTTAATAAACTTGAAAAAAATAAAATATTAATAAGTTATTTTGTAACTTATTTTCTATAATATAACCAAATACTAAAAAATATTTTTTAATTTATTTTTCATCATATTATAAAATATTAAAAAATAATTTATTTTTTCAGAATTTATTTTTCAGAAGGTATTTACTTTCCAATAAATAAACAAAATTTCATGAAGTTCTGTTCAATAAGACCTACCAAAAGGAAACAATGTTGTCGTTAGAAATGAAATTTTACTTGAACTACTTAAAACATAGGTAGAGTAATGGAGCAAAATATCCGATGTATATTTATTTTTGCTGCTGAGTTTGTTTTGAGTGGTAGGATTCATCCGTAAAAACCAAAAAAATATAGTAGTAAAAATATGAATTTATTATTTTTACTTTTATATTATTTTCATTTATGTGTTGTACCCCACAACAAATAGAAAAACAAAAGTCAAAATAAATATACTCTAAATATCTGATAACATCAAAAGAATTGCCAAACTAACTTGCACAGTAATCAATTTCAATAAAGTTTTGTTTATTTGCAAGAAAATATAGAAAAAAAATATATCTTACTCAATAATTATTAGTATTATTTAATTTGACGGATACATTTGTTATAATATTAGAGTTTCCCATGAATAAAGTAATTAATAGTGTTTTTTTCAGTCTTATGTGTTGGGAGTGGAAACCAACATCTTGATCTGATACGGTATTACGGGAGTTCCTTAATAATTTAAAAGTTCAGTTAAAATATCATTACCAAGCTTGAATTACTCATTGTTGAATCTTTGATTTCAATGACCCAAAATGGCACACAATAGACAAATCCAGTCAAATAGCATCTCTTCGACTGCTTATGTTAATCAATTATTGAGTATTTTTGTCAAATTTAATTTACCTAAATGATGTGGTGGCATATAATAATTGAATTTTTTTAAAACAAAAAACAATTTTAAAAATATATGAATTGCTTATAAGAAAATCTCATTGCGGTGAATCACTGAGATATTTTGAGTTTTTTAATGGTAATTTTACAACAAACTTAAAGATTAAGAAGCTTATTTCTAGCATTTTGATCTTAAAAGAAACGTGAAAAATCTTTGATGAGAACTCATTAATAAGGCTTGAAGTGTTAACATAAAAAAGACTAGTGGTTTTTATGAAATGAGTATCATAATTATTGATAACTGAGTTGATCACTTTTAAGGTTTCGTCAAAGTAAATTTGATTTTATTATCGTTGAAGATCATCTGCTTTTAGTAGAAGAGGTGCACAATTTTGTTTTGATCCAACTGAACTTAATTTGAAGGTCTATAGCTCCACATTTATTTGTTTGGAAATATCAACCTGATCATCCTAGAATCTGAAAATACAGTAATGGTTGTTCGAAAACGAAATGTTGTTGAATTTGTTGAATAAAATAAGAGGTAAAATTTTGATGTAGTAGCTTATATTTATAGAGGGGATGTTTATTAGTTGAATGGTGATGGTTACAGTCCTAAACGTGGTTAAAAATGTCACATTCATTTGCTTGAAAGTGCTTACTTAATCAGTAAAAACTATCAAAGAAGAAGCTAAATAATGACTGAATAACGTGTCGTCTAGGTTGAACCTTAGAAATTAGGGGTTTTATTTTGGGATCCGAAAAATTTCATTCTAGTACCTATTTTTCTATTTGCTTTTAATTGCATCTGTAATTGTTTTTCAAACTCTAAATTTCATGTAATTTCACTCATGCCAAACTCAGTTATCAACCTCGAAGTTTAAAGATATTTTCATTTTACTTATTAATTTTTGATATGTTTATTTAAATCTTTAATTGACCATTAAACTTTTAATTTTTTTTAATTTGCCTCTTGATTTGGTCATTTTCTGCCCCTACAAATACACTTTTTTTTTCGAGTTGGATCATTGGTTTTAAATTTTTTAAATGAAATCTCTATATTATCTATCAATCTTCAATATTTATGTAAATAAACTCTTAATTTGATTAAATTAACTACTTAAAATTGCAAATCAATATTTAAACCTTGATTTCTTTTAATTAAAATCTAAATTTACTTCAAATATCATTTTTTTCTTGCAATTAAATTTATAATAAAATTAATTAAGCCTCCAGTATAATTAATTAAGGGATTTAAAAATAAACAATATTTACGAATGCAAGATGTCCTTGTCAGACAATTAGCATTGGGCAAGGGGTTGGAAACAAACGCCAACATAGAGATAGAGGTCGGTGAAATCAACATCGTCTACCAAAACTACGAAAAAGACAAGCCAGTTTCATCAACGTCATCTACCATCTCGGAAGCACTTGCGATTCCCACTTCTAAAGAGACAAGAAGTCCTTATAGCTACACCTTGGAAATAAACAATGTTATTAAGTCAAAGTTACCATACAGTGAATAAATGAATTATTTAATTAATTTTTTCTTTGTTTTCCCTTCTTTCTAATAATTGAAGATAATTATATATAATAGTATAAATAAAATTATTTATCATTATTTGTCTGAGATTTTTTTAATAGAATGATTAAAATGATATTGTAAAAAAAACCTAATAATACCATACTTTTCAAATAATTTTTTTGTACTGATTGGTTTGACTGTGAAAGTTTTTTTTATTTAGAGTTTTTAGGAATTTGTTTCTTTTACCCTCGTCTAAAGGAGCTTGTTAGTTACTATCATTTCTTTTAAAAGGAAACTCATATGGAAAAGGGAAAATTGATTACATACAAAAAAATATAAAATTATATAAAATTTTTATTTGAACCATCGAGTTTAATTTTAACTTAATAAAATATAAAATTAAAAAAACTATAATTAATTACCGGTAACACAGGACTAATCAATCATTAAAAGTATTTCATAAAACACATTATGAGTTCAGCAAAGATTTGTACTGATTTCTTGACTCTTCTAAAATAGATGGGACACAGATAGAGAAAAATCTAAATGCAAATGATTTCTTTAATACATGACTATGCAAGTCATTTATCTTATTTAAATATATTAATGTATATCAAACTTAAATTTAAATTATTGGATTATATAATTTTCAATGTGCATGACGTTAAGGTTATGACACAAAAGATTTGTCTGTTAATAAGGAAACTCTAAAAAGATATTTCGCTCTATCTAATTATAGGTAAAACCAAAACTAGGATATTTTTGCTTACTTAATTGGAGACCAAACACAATGTTACTGTATTCTGACACAAGATCACGCAATTCTTCACTAAAAAGATACGGGGGTGGAACATCCTTTTCAACTTTGCCAACAAAGAAATCCTTTTTGTTTTTTCTGTACCTGTGATTCTGAGGCAAGAAACTACGGTGACAGTAAAAAAAAGAAGCTTTACCCCTGTTTGTTAGCGTGAATACCTTGTTGTTCTTTATATAGTATGTACATGCTAGTTTTCTATGCGTGTTTCAACCAGAAACCATTCAATAAGCTGAGAAATCATTGATAGTCCACATCAAAGCCACTCTCATAACAAAATTTTGTTTCCTCGAGATATCATAAGTCAAAGCTCCAAAAGACCATAACTGCCTCAACTCATTAATTAACTATCAAAGACAAACATCTATATTCCACCCCGAACTGCTTGAACCTGGTATGACCATAGATAAAAATATGAACTCTAGCATCATACACATCCTCGGTGGCAAGTTATAAACCATCAATATAACCAGCTAACAAGAATAAGGAGCAGCAAATGACCTGAATGGGTTGAATCCATCTGTACACAACCTATGACACATGTTCCTTGATTCAGCTGAAAAGTGAGGATGCACACTGTTAAAGTGTTTCCATGCTTCACCGTTAAAAGGATGCATTATTACTCCATCAATCGCATGATGTGATTGGTGCCATGCCATGTGCTCAGTATTCCTTGATGACATGAATAACATTTGCAGTTTAGGTGCGATTGAGATATATCTAAGTTTTTTATATACCATGAGAGTCTTTCCTCTGCTGGTTTTGAGTTTGTAACAGGAATGCCCACATTTCATGCACTAAGTTAGCTTAACATTCTCAAGGTAGCATAACATGCAGAAGTTAGGGTACATGTCAATTTTCTGGTATCATAAACTGAGGGTTTCCTCATGGATTTGGCGGTATAAAAGTTTTCTTTTAGGCTGCTCGCTTCAGGTAAAATGCTTCTCGTCCATTTGATAATCTTGTCATAACTAGACTTACTTAACCCGTGATTTAACTTGATGGTGAACACCTGTGCTATGACCTGTAATTTATTGTGGTTAGTGCAACTATCCCACAATGGTTTGTCAGAATCTTTTAACAGATTAAAAAATCTTGCTGCATCTGCATTAGGTTCTTCTTCTACGATTGGACATTCACTGATATTACCCTCACTCATTCTCATTGCATCTATAACCATATTCCTGTAAGGATTACTATTGTCATTTTCAACTTCATGCATGTTACTAGCACTAAAAGTTGACCAAACCACACTTTCTACCATACTCTTATTAGAAATAAATAGTTTTTTGTGTGCATACTAACACAGGTAATCCTTCATGAACCATTTAGTTAGAAAATGCCTTGTTTCAACATCTTGATGCAAAAACTTTTTATTTTTACACTTCCTACATGGACACCTTATACCGCTATCAATAAAATTTCTTGAGATAAATGTTGTGAAATTAATAAAACCCTGAACCCCGTTACAATGATCCATCCTCCGCAATCCTTGAGGTGAGTCCCGATACATCCATGAATGATCATCCATGACTTCTATCCAACCTCTATAAAATTATGACGACAACATGTATTAATTAGTTATGTTACGTAAATAAACATAACAAAAATATTGGTTTGCCTTGACATTATACAACAAACTAAAAAAACACTTATGTTAAATATTCATTATCAATTATCAACCATCAATGTCCATACAGATTTATACATATATAAATTGACATAAATCACAACTTCGCAATAGAATTGATAAAAATTAAAACGGACTCATTAAACAAGCTATTATTTATTTCATCACAACTTATCTAATTTAGTGTAATTCAAACAAAGTTTCAATAATTTACAAACAAATAAAATTTGACAAAATCTAAAACAAACTATAATAACTACAAAATTATACATTCATACTACAAGTTTTCTTGAGAAATAACAATCAAACAAGTACATATGTTAATAAAAAATATATACTAAAAAAAAAAAATTCACATTTAAATCTTAAAACTAAAAAAGGATAGATTTACTTACAAAAAATGATAAAATCTACAATAATGGATGTTGTGACCACGTATAAAAGTATAAGAAAATTGAGTGTTTGTGTTGAGAAGAGGGGGAGAGTTGTGATGGGTGGTTGGCTATAGTTTGGGAGGGGAGAGGTGGGATGGGGAAGAAGAAGGAGAAAAAGAGTGTTGGTAGAGCCGGTATATATTGGCTTTTACTGATGGAATCACCGATGGAAAAGTTTCATCGGTATATTCGTTAGTGATTCCGTAGGCGACTATGCCATGTCACTGTATGGAGATCCTAGTTTGAAACTCTTGATCATTCGCTTGATAAAATTGTCTGAAAAAATCCACGTCATCACACCGCTACAACTTTCTAAAAAAACTATATAATCCATTGACGATATGGTCAGTATATACCGACAAAATCAATTTGTCGGTATGTACTAACCGTATCGCCAGCATGTATTGTCTGTTGATAAGTACTGATAGAATTGGAGACGAAATTATTTTTGTCAGTAAAAGTTACCGACAAAAAAATTTCATCAGTAATTCCATTGGTTTTCACTGATTTTCTAGAAGTGAAAATTGCTAATCAACAGTTAAATTTGATTTTTGTAATTAAAATCTAAATTAACTTCAAATATCAATTTTTTCTTACAATTAAATCTATAATAAAATTAATTAGAACTTCGATATAATTAATTAAGAGATTGAAAAAAAAACAATATTTACGATAGATGCATGATGTCCTTGTCAGATAATTTGCATCCAGCAATGGGTTGGAAACAAACGCCAACATAGAGATGGAGGTCGGGGAAATCAACATCGTCTACCAAAACTACGAAAAAGACAGCCAGTTTCATTAATGGCATCTACCATCTCGGAAGCACTTGTGATCCCAATTCCAAAGAGACAAGAAGTCCTTATAACTACAGCTTGGAAACAAACAATGTTATTAAGTCAAAGTTATCATACCGTGAATAAATGTATCATTTAATTAATTTTTTATTTGTTTTCCCTTCTTTCTAATAATTGAAGATAATTATATATAATAGTATAAATAAAATTATTTATCATTATTTGTCTGAGATTTTTTTTAATAGAATGATTACAATATATTGTAAAAAACCTTAACAATACCATAGTTTTCAAATAAGATTTTTTACTATTATTAGTGATTGGTTTGACTGTCAAAGGTGGTTTTTTTTATAGAGTTCTTAGGAGTTTGTTTCCTTTACCCTCGTTTAAAGGAGCTGGTTAGTTATTATCATTTCTTTAAAAAGAAAACTCATATGGAAAAGGAAAAATTGATTAAATATAAAAATTGAATTATAAAATTACATAAAGTTTTTATTTGAACCATTGAGTTTAATTTTAACTTAATAAAATATAAAGTTAAAAAAAACTATAATTAATTATAGGTAACACAAGACTAATCAATTATTAAAAGTATTTCATAAATTATATTATGAGTTTAGCAAATATTTGTACTGATTTCTTGATTTTTTTAAAATATATGTGACACGATAGAAAAAAATCTAAATGCTAATGATTCTTTAGTATGTGACTATGCGAGTCATTTATTTTATTTAAATATATTAATGTACATCAAACTTAATTTTAAATTATTGGATTCTCATATAATTTTGTTTTATAACACCTAGGTAGCTTCCTTATTAGACCCCAAACTCGTTCATGAACTAAAAAAATCTATGCGAATAACGTTTTCCCACAAAAAGTAGAATCACTTGCTTTTTTAGCGACAATCATGCCTCCTTCGACCTCACCGATGACACCATCTGTGAGTGCTGTTTACCAGTAAAATCACCTCCTTGTTCCTATGTATATATAGAAAGAAAAACTTGCCAAGCATAAAAAGAAGAAGAAGAAGAAGTCATACTATATATTTCCTGCCTTCCTTCTCGACGATATTTCTCTATCTGAAGCAAGCACCATGTCCAAGTTACCAGAAGAAGAACACCCTGTGAAGGCCTTCGGCTGGGCTGCTAGGGATCAATCTGGTCATCTTTCTCCCTTCTACTTCTCCAGGAGGTGATCGCTTGTTTCTCTATCTCCATTTTTTTGTATTTATTTTTCATTTGGATATATCATAACTATGTATATGCATATGTGTAGGGCTACTGGTGAAGAGGATGTGAGGTTCAAGGTGCTCTACTGCGGGATATGCCATTCTGACCTTCACAGTATCAAGAATGACTGGGGCTTCTCCATGTACCCTTTGGTTCCTGGGTAAGTTCATCTCTCTCTCTCTCTCCTTTCTTCCCGTATTTACGTTCACTTTTGATTACACAAGAGTTTGTAAATCTTACTAAAATATAGAGTAAGAAATTAGATCTGTTCAGAAAAATAGCAAGAAATCAGATCTGAAAAGAAAAAAAACACGTTTATATGGATTAGAATAATTATGGGAATTGTTTTTGGTCGAGGTGTTTAATTTTTAAAAAAAATTGTAAAAAGTCGTTAAAAATGGAGGATTTTGAGATCTGAAATTAATCACAGAAACTTGTTATAAATACTCGAAGCTACTGTAATCTCATTTCTCCACTGATTTTTCAAGTATGATTTTCCCTCATCCGTAAATAAAATAACACTTTAAAAAACAACACAAATATCTTCTTAAAAAAAAAAAAGGCCTCCCACTGGGGACCGAAAGTGGGACATATCGAGCTTGATTCTTTCAACAAGATGCTGAGCGACCAAGATGCGTCCTTAAACACTCGAGGGTTTAGTTTAGTGGTTAACTATAAGACTTGTCATGTAACTATTCTGAATTTGATTTTTTTTATGCATCAGCCTCCCATCCTTGTAGTGTTTTACCTATCTATTGAATTTTCAGAATATTCAATAAATTTGAAAATTAAATATAATATGCTTAAATTGGCTTGAACACCTCGAATTAAAAAAAAAATACATCATTTATTTAATAATCCGAGACAATTAATCATTATCAGGCTGCAATTTAATAACCCAATGCAGTGTTGAGATTGTGGTTATCCTCCCTCTTCTCCTCGCATATGGTTCTTTAGTTATGATTCTGTACGATTCTAATAATCCAAGGTTCCGGAAATGATTTAACTTAAAAATAACCCAAGGCTTCTGCCATTGCAGTGGGTCTATTTGAACCCCTTGCAGAAGAAGCTAGACTGCCTTCTCCACCTTGATTTGTCTCCATTTTTAAGCGCGTGTACGTAGAGGTGATAAAGTTCCACCTTGGTAGCCTAAAATGTTGACCCTAAGAGCAATTCTCACCAATGATGTAAGTCTAGAAGTAAGTTTGAGCTTGTTTGTTTGTGGGATTGTAGTTATAATTTTTTATATAAAAATATATATTAATGATTTTTTTTTTAAAAATTATTTTTAATATTAATATATAAAAATATATATAATAATTTAAAAACATTAAAATTATATTAATTTAAAGTTAATAAAAATATAAATTTTTTTAATTTTTTTTAAAAATTAAAATGTAGAAATAAAACATTCATTGTTCATGAAAAAGAAACTTACCGACCGGCCTTCTTTTCTAGGGGTTCTTTTCTGTTCTATTTAATGACACCTACCAAAAAGAAAGCAATGTTAATGGTAGAAAGGTTAGGTAGAATTGCTAAAGCTGACTTGCGCACTGACTACTTTAAATAAGATTTTAATGTGTTTATTTCCAAGAAAATATATAGAAAAATATTTTGCTCAATAATTATTTAATTTGACAGATATTTTTCATGAATAAAGTATTTAATAGTGTTTTTTTAATTAAAAAAAACCATATAGCATAAGTCAAATAACATCTTGACTTGATGAGGTATTATTGTACGTGGAAGTTCCTTAATAATTTAAAAGTTTGGTTAAAAGTGTAAAACTTAATTAATGATTTTTTGTTGCGGAATAAATATGCTTATAATAGAATCATAAGTCTTAATAACAAGGAAACAATACCTCCAGTCATTAATGTTCCTCATGTATTTACTGCTATTTTTTATATATATTTGACATTTCCAAACTTTACTCATTTTATATAGATGGTATAAAACTTAAGGTAATTGAGTTAGTGAGTATGAGAATCAAATAACATTATTTATAGCCAAAGCTTCCATCAAGCTTTAATGGTTATATGTTACACATATTTATTATATTATGGATAGTTATAAGTGAAACACTTCAAGAGTTCATGAATGTTACATCCTTAAAGTGAACCACTTAAAGAGTTTATAAATGTGAATGTTACATTGTGAATCACTTTAAGATCTCATAAATATAAAGATTACAACCTTTAGAGTGGACCACTTTAATAGTTCATAAGTGTGAAGGAGAGTTAGAGAGTCGTTTATAATGACTCTATAAGAAACGGTCAACATTCTCCCACTTGGTCCAAATTTGTAATATAATATTTCATCTTAAACCTATTGACAATATGTTTTAGTAATAAATACATGAATCATGGTGATAGGTCCTCTAATTGATGAGTATTATCTTCACTTTCTTTGTAGCTCTCTAGTGGTCTAAACCTGTATTACTTTGATATTGTCCTAACATTTCCACAAGAAATGCAATGTCAGGTCTTATACAGACTTGAGCATACATAAGGCTTCTAATAGTAGAAGCATATGGAATGTTCTTTATTTGTTCCTTTTCAATATCGTTCTTCGGATATTGATTCAAACTGAATCTATCACCCTTCATAATAGGAGCTACACTTGGAGAACAATCCTTCATCCAAAATCTATCTAAAACTTTATTAATTTAGGTTTCCTAAGACATACCCAAGATACCTCAAAATCTGTCTCTATGGATTTTAATGCCAATAACATAAAATGCCTCACACATATTCTTCATATCAAAAGTTTTAGAGAGGAATTATTTCACCTTATGTAGCAAACCCTTATCATTGGTTGCTAGCAAAATGCCATCCACATATAAAACAAGAAAACAAATTTTGCTCCCACTGACCTTTGGTATATACATTGATCCATAATGTTTTCTACAAAACCGAATGAAGAAATTACATTATGGAATTTCAAATACCATTGGCGGGATACTTGTTTTAAACCGTATATAGATTTCTTGAGCTTGCAAACTAATTGCTCACCATCACTAGAGGGGAATCCTTCAGGTTGTTTCATGTAAACCTCCTCCTCTAGATCTCCATTGAGAAATACTGTTTTCACATCCATTTGTTGCAACTCTAAGTCAAAATAGGCTACTAATGCTAAAATAATACGCAAGGAATCTTTCTTAGATACAGGAGAGAAAGTCTCTGTGTAATCAACTCCTTCTTTCTAAGTGAATCCTTTAGCAACGAGTCTTGTCTTATATCTCTCAATATTGCCCAATAAGTCTTTCTCTGTTTTAAAGAACCATTTACATCCAATGGCTTTTACACCATTAGGCAACTCAACAAGATCCCAGACTTGGCTACTCTTCATAGAATTCATCTCTTCCTTCATGGCATTGTACCATAGTTTTGTTTCTTTGCAACTCATGGCTTGTGAAAAGGATTCGGGATCATTTTTAGCTCCAATATTATAGTCATATTCTTGCAAATACACAACATAATCATTAGGAATTGCTGATCTCTTTGGTTTAATAGATCTTTTTAATGTTGTACCATTATATTCTTGAGAAGTATGTGGTTCAACTCGTTGTTTAAAAGTTCTTGGCAATTCTTGAACTACTTGATCTATTGGAATATCGCCAGCAATTTGTGGAACTTCAATGATTGGTTGTTCAACATCAGTTTATACTTAAGGGGTGTTGTAAACAATAATCAATCTATCACTTGAAGTAGAAGGTTGAGATTCTGAATGATCATTTTCAGATACAATGTTTCTGGTTTGATCGCTCTCATTGATCAAGTCATTTTCAAGAAACTTTGCATTTCTTGATTCCACAATCCTAGTAATGTGAGATGGACAGTAAAATCTGTAACCCTTAGACCTTTCAGCATATTCAATGAAATACCCACTAATGGTCCTTGGGTCCAGTTTCTTTTCTTGTAGATTATAAATTCTCACTTTAGATAGACATCCCCAAACACGCATATGTCGCAAACTCGGTTTCCAACCTTTTAGTAATTCAAAAGGTGTTTTGGGAACAACCTTAGTTGGAACTCGATTTAATATATACACTGCCGTCTTAAGTGCTTCAACCTACAAGGATTTAGGAAGTTTAGAGCTGCTGAGCATACTCCGCACCATGTTTAATAATGTTCAGTTTCTTCTTTCCGCCACACCATTTTGATCTGGTGAACCAGGCATGGTGTATTGGGCAACAATCCCATGTTCTTAAAGAAACTTTGCAAATGGCCCTAGTGCTTGTCCATCCTCTGTGTATCTACCATAATATTTTCCACCTCTATCTGATCTCACGATCTTAATTTGCTTATCACATTGTTTCTTTACTTTAGCTTTAAAATTTTTGAAGGCATCTAATGCTTCATTCTTATTATGAAGCATGTAGAGATACATATATCGAGAGTAATCATCTATTAAAGAAATGAAGTATTTATGACTATGTGAGTCCAAGTCTAGACTACATATATCTGTATGTATGATCTCTAATATGTCTGAACTCCTAGTGGCACCTTTCTTTGACTTGTTGGTCTGTTTTCCTTTTATGCAGTCCACACAAGTCTCAAAATCAGTAAAATCTAAAGTATTAAGTACTCCTTCATTTACTAATCTTTTAATTCTATCTATAGAGATATGATCTAATCTCTGGTGCCATCATTTAGAGGAATTTTCATCAATAACACATCTTTTAATACCAGTGTGAACATGCATTAAATCATAAATGGTATTATTTTGTAAATTAATGCATAAAAGACTATCAAACAAAACACCATTCCCAACACAATTAGATTTATAAAATAAATTGAATGATGATTTTGAAAAATTAAAGGAATATTCAAAAGGTAAAAGTCTTGAAACTGAAATCAAGTTTCTAAAGAAACTTGGAACATAAAAGGTCTTTTCTAACTTTAAAATAAAACCACTATATAAAATTAAATAGCAAGTTCCTATAGCTTCCACATGTGAGCCCATCTTGTTTCCTGATAAGATGCTTTGCTCACTTCCCACTGGTTTCCTTAGGTTTTGCAAACCTTGCATGGAATTTGAAATGTGGATTGTTGATCTAGAATCAATTTATCATGTGTTAATATTGACATTAACCATATTAGATTCATAACAAACAAATGAAGTTGGATTACCTTTGTCCTCAAGCTATTTTTGAAATTTGGCGCATTCCTTCTTCATGTGTCCCTTCTTTTTACAGAAGAAACACTTGGAATCTTTCTTGATACCAGCTTGGGGAGGTATTTTACCTTTCCCTTTCTGATTAGCTTGAGATTTTCCATTCCCATGTATTGTCAACATTATACTTTCACCCTGTTCCATCACTAGTCTCCCTTCTTCTTGAACACACATGGTCATGAGTTCATTAATTGATCAATTTTCTTTATGTGTTGTATGAGATTTTAGAGGGTCCATATTTATGCGGAAAGGTGTTTAAGACATAGTGCACCAGAAAAGACTCCGACATTTCAACCTCGAGTTTCTTCAATTGAGCCACAAGGTCCCTCATTTG
>NW_011500143.1:88523-95684 GCF_000495115.2 Populus euphratica
CTAGTTTTAATGAACATCATGCTATGTTGAGCCGATTAGATCATTTCCATCGCTCATGAAGTGTGATGTCCGCTGCAGTGCTGGAATCAGCGAGTGCTGGTGGTTCGTCTTTCTTAATAACATAGTCTATGTCCATCCACCCTAAATGAAGAACTCTTTCCTTCCAGATCTTATATTTATCTCCCTTAAGTTTAGGGATATTATAACGAACATAAAAAATATTTGCAGGTTGTAAAATTGCATATAATTATAGATTACATGCTTAAGTTAAAACTAAGGCAATAAATATTTATGCTTTACCAATGTAAATCATGTTTAAATATCAAATCTAATGACATAAAAATGCCTGTGGGCTAAATTCTTAATTCAAGTAGATTCAATTATTCTTTATTATCAAATTATTTACTTAATTCATAATTCTAAAAGGATATATCATGATTATAATTTGATATATATTTTATCTTCGATTAAACTTTTATGATAAAACTATCAAGTTATTTACTTAATTCATAATTCCTGTAGGTAAGTTATGAATAACTTGATATTTTATCCTAATTAATGATATAAATATAATAAAAATTCATGTGGGATAAAATTTATTACATAAAGTATAATTAATTACAATTAATGTCTAATATTCTTTATGTGATTCTAATAATTCATAATATATAATTTTAATCAATTAAAAATATTGTGGCTATTCTCTAATTAATTTAAAATTATATGGATCGGTAGACATTAAATCGCTTAAGACTAACTTAATATTATGAATTGCATAATTTTAACTAACATGTTATTATTATGCACAAAATATTATCATAATATAAGCATAAATATGGCATAATCAAAACTATAATATTATGCATAACATTTAATTTAATACATAAAAATTGCATGTATTAATATAAAGCATAAATAATCAATTCATGTAAACTAAATACGAGCACAATAATTAAATTTGCATAATAATAATCTAAATTGCATATAATTGAATCAAATAAAAATTATAAGCACAACAATGTATTATCACAATTATTAACACAATTCCCAACATTTATAAAGTGGGAACTAAATGTCACTGTTTGTTAAAAATCAAAGTTGTGTGTTTTTTTTGGTTGTTTTAAGGCCATAAACAAAAATAAACAGAGCAACTTAATAAATCAAGGCAGAGATAAATTCTAGCTCTGATACCAAATGTAAAACTTAATTAATGATTATTTGATGTAGAATAATTATGTTTATAATAGAATCGTAAGTCTTAATAACAAGAAAACAATACCTCTAGTCATTGATGTTCTTCACGTATTTGCTGTTCTCTTTTATATATATTTGACACTTCTAAACTCTACTCATTCTATATAGATGGTGTAAAACTTAAGGTAATTAAGTTAGTGAGTATGGGGATCATATTTATTATATTATGAGTAGTTACAAGTAAAACACTTTAAGAGTTCATGAATATTACATCCTTAAAGTGAACCACTTAAAGAGTTTATAAATGTGAATGTTAAATTCTTAAAATGAATCACTTTAAAATCTCATAAATATAAAGGTTATAACGTTTAGAATGAACCACTTTAATAGTTCATAAGTGTGAAGGAGAGTTAGAGAATCGTTTATAATGACTCTACAAGAAATAGTCAACATGAACATCATTACCAAGCTTGAATTGCTTATTTGTTGGACGTATTGAGTATTTTTGTCAAATTTAATTTACCTGAATGATGTGGTGGTATATGATAGCTAGCTTACTTATATATTTATTTATGTGATCTAGTTATGGTAAGTATCCCAAGAAAATATAACAAGTTTTAGTTTGAAATTAGTAGTTTTTCAATTGAAAATATATTATTTTTCCAAATTTTTATTAATTTTTAATATTATCACATCAAAACTATTTAAAAATTATTAATTTATTATTTTTGAAAACAAAAAACAATTTAAAAATATTTTAAAAAACAGAATCCACGGCAAACATTCTCCTGACTTCACCTTCTTTTTTTCTTTGTTCATAATTAGTGTCGCCTCAACTTGGCAAGTGCTACTAAATTAAGCAGCACTCATCGGCGAATGAATTAACTAAGCTGGAAGTTTAATTTACGTGGACATTCAAACTAATGGTTTGATTTTTGCTAATCTAGATCAATAGCCTGTACTTTATGTTTCTAATACTGGAATGTTGGTCTGCAGGCATGAAATTGTGGGGGAAGTGACAGAAGTTGGGAGCAAGGTGAAAAAGGTTAATGTGGGAGACAAAGTAGGCGTGGGATGCTTGGTTGGTGCATGTCACTCCTGTGAGAGTTGTGCCAATGATCTTGAAAATTATTGTCCAAAAATGATCCTGACATACACCTCCATCTACCATGATGGAACCATCACTTACGGTGGCTACTCAGATCACATGGTCGCTAACGAACGCTACATCATTCGATTCCCCGATAACATGCCGCTTGACGGTGGCGCTCCTCTCCTTTGTGCCGGGATTACAGTGTATAGTCCCTTGAAATATTTTGGACTAGATGAACCCGGTAAGCATATCGGTATCGTTGGCTTAGGTGGACTTGGTCACGTGGCTGTCAAATTTGCCAAGGCCTTTGGATCTAAAGTGACAGTAATTAGTACCTCCCCTTCTAAGAAGGAGGAGGCTTTGAAGAATTTAGGTGCAGACTCATTTTTGGTTAGTCGTGACCAAGAGCAAATGCAGGTAACTTCATTTTCATTTCCCTTAAAATATCAAAAGATCTTCTATCTTGTTTAGATTGAGATAAGTTTATGTAAATTGTTTCGTTGAATCTCATATTTTACTTTAAGTTAGTTTTCATAATGGGATGTGCAGGCTGCTGCAGGAACATTAGATGGCATCATCGATACAGTTTCTGCAGTTCACCCCCTTTTGCCGTTGTTTGGATTGTTGAAGTCTCATGGGAAGCTTATCTTGGTGGGAGCACCAGAAAAGCCTCTCGAGCTTCCTGCCTTTTCTTTGATTGCTGGTCAGTATAAAACCTAATTATGTACATCTAGTTATTCAATTTAATAATTGTTAGCTTGCGGATACTAAGATGATGGGTAAACAGGAAGGAAGATAGTTGCCGGGAGTGGTATTGGAGGCATGAAAGAGACACAAGAGATGATTGATTTTGCAGCAAAACACAACATCACAGCAGATATCGAAGTTATTTCAACGGACTATCTTAATACGGCAATGGAACGTTTGGCTAAAAACGATGTCAGATACCGATTTGTCATTGACGTTGGCAAGACTTTGGCAGCTACGAAGCCCTAAGGAGAAGATCCCATGTTCTCGAACCCTTTATAAAATCTGATAACATGTGTTGTTGTCATGAATAAATAGATTATCTTTGGGACTTTGCTTTAATAAACGACTGAGTGTTCTTGAAAACTTAACATCGGCAATACCCTGGCAGCTACGAAACGCTATAGAATTGTTTGTAAGTTTGTTTCATTAGGCTGATACCATGCTCTCGAGTCCTTTGTAAGATCCGTTTATGGTTGTGTGAATGCTATGAACAGATAACATGTTTGCGGTTTCTCTTCAATAAATGACTGAATGTTACTGAAAACTACGGCGAGGTTTACCAAAGGAAACAGATTGATAAGCAGCTTTTATAAAGGCCCGATGGAGGCCTAATGTTGGATGTTTTATGTCAAGATTTTCATCTTCTGATCAAAATTGAAAAAGAAAAAAATTTGGGCAATTAGGATATAGAGTTAATAATATGTTTTTTTTTTAAGCATGCAAAAGTTAATTTTTAAGCATGTTGCTGTATTTATAAAATAAGGAGTTTTGTATATAGTGAAAATACAAGAAATATTTAAATTATTAATAATGATTGGTGAACGGTAATTAAAAGTTAATTTTTTAAGAGAGAAAAGGGAAAAGAAATAAATTAAGCTGCATTGCCCTTGTACCAAAAACCTTAATTTAAGTAACAAATAAATTCATACAAGATTGGAATAAATTGGGCATTTAGCATATAAAATGCAAATAAATAGCTAAATGATAATGAAGCAACAAGATTTAATATCATGGTTCATAAATGTAACATTTGACTAAATAGCATACTTTTCAGGTGCTGCGATTCATAATAATCATAACATTTAATTAATATCATGGTTCAGAAATATAATATTTGATTAAATATTGTGGTTAGGAATCGTGAGAAAATTATAATTGATGTTGTGGTTCTTAATCGTGATATTTAGTTAAATTCTTACAAATTGATTGATTGTTTCATAGTAATAAGTTAATCTAGGAAACCAGTTGAAATTGAGAAATAGAGATAAGTTTCTATATAAATAGTAAATTTTGAAAATTTTAATTGTAGTTTGTTTTTTAGTTTACAAGTTAGACAAATATATATATATTTTTTTTGCGTAAAACATATTTGGACAAGATGTTCAAAAAAATCATAGTTTTTTTTTTTCCAAATCAGTTGACCATTTCCAACCACTAGATAAACTAGTCCATCAGTTAAGTAAGAGAATTAGTAATGAGGCTACTGCATCTTCTGCCACAAATGTTTTCAATATCTAAATCTAACAAAAGAAATGTATTTTTTATGAGTTTTATTATTTACTTTTTTAATCTCATATTTAATATAGTTAATGATTTTAGAGAGTTAAAAATTCTATAATTCTAAAAACAATTAAATAGATTTTCTTTCCATATAGAAAGTATATCCAAAATTTTATCCCATTTTAAAAACTTGCAAAGAACCACAACCAAACTCAATAAATTCACACCAACCTGAATAATTTCACATTTCACAATCACAATTAGCTCAAAAATAAATAAACACACACACATGCAAAATAAATCTAAAATACTTCAATAATACAAGTTATTGAAATCTTAAAATATATAAATATAACTCATCTATCTATCTATATCTATGTTGTCTACTTAAGGATCCATACAAGTTAGTAGCACAACTGAATCCAAATCCTGTATAGTAGCATGACTAGATCTAGATCATGTACCTATCTGAATGATTTTGTCATCTGCTACAACATTATCAAGAGTTAACCTTTTTTTAAAGGTACGAAGTATGAAGTCCAGTGCAGCAAACATTTAACCACTAGAATGTATAGGTGTAAACTTTCATTTTATTTATTAATATTACGAAGCACAAATGTGGTTTCTTGACATTTTCGTAGCAAAAAACCAACCTAATATTAATAAAACATTCATGTAAAATTAAAATATCAATACATAAAACTCAATGTTTAACATCTATTAATTATTAAAAAACTTGATTACTTATGTGATTTTGAATCTGTTATGCATGTTGCTTATACTGCATGTATCCCAATAGAGAAACCTACTTAGGATCTAGAGCAATGATCCGACATGTGATACTTATGTACTAAATCAAATACTCCTAATTTGTAATCACATGATACATCTTTATAAATATCTCATTCTTTCATGCATCTCACTGTGATACACAAGCTCGTAATCATCATTTTTACCTCGACAAGTTTTGGCATGCAAAAGATCACTTGTATTGATGTCGACTGGAATGTACTATCTATAGCCAAACTGTCGCATTACCAATATAAAAAATATAGCTCAACCATCTTATAAAATTTCAGTGGGACCATTGATGTTCATACATCCAACCCACTAGTGCAAATAGTCGAAGCAACCGTCAGTCTTTCTTCCGAATAAGGCATTCACATGACTTGTGGGATATAAATCTCTTAAAATTAAACAACAATAATTCAATAAAGTTAATTTATTTATTTAACAAATAGCTTATAAAATTCCTAAATTGCATGTTGCCTATCTAGCTCGCTCTAATAAAATGCCAACACATGTGTTGGATTATTTTCAAACACTCTACTAATACACCACCTACCATTACACATACATATGCATGTTTTATCATTCAATCTAATTGTCCATCTAACTATTTTACAACACTTGGTTTAATATGGGTGTTGATTTAGAACTACTGCTCCTTATAGTCAAATAACATAGTAGTATAATCCCTTGATCTATCTCTACTCATTGTCAATTTAATTTGAATTCCTAGGGATGCTTTTTAAGACATTGAATAGAATCATTAGTTTCACGTCTCCACTTGACCTAATAACTATTACACTTGTAAAATGTTAATTGCACTATAACGGAAATAGCCATTATAAGAGCACCTTTCAAAATATGGTTAAATGATTATGAAATATTAGTTGTTATATTATCATACCTATGACCACCATCATAACATAAAACTTATTTTTCTTTTGGTTTTTATTCAAGCCATTCTTTGTATGTTGGATTTAGCTCACATATTCTTTTATAACACAAATCATATTTGAGCCTTAAAGGTTTGTAACACATCCTTATCAAATCTTTTTTCTTAGCCAGATCTTTGAATTTATGATTAAAGTTGCTAACAAAATATCTGGCATAATATTGATGGTATCCTATAGGTTCATGCTAAACTTCTGCTTCACTATTCTTAATGCTTGCATGTCTATCTAATATTGTACATATATTTGTTCTATCACTAGTAATATATCTTTATATGCAAGGCAAAAACCATCTCTAATTAGATTTTCTTCATCAACAATTGCAAAAGCCTAAGTAAATAACTTATTATTTGCATAAAAAAAGAACTGCAATTAATAACTTGTCATCATATCTCCTATACAAATATGTGGAATCAATATTAATAAGTGGTTTAAAGTACTTGAAACCTTCAATAAAAGGTCCAAATGACAAAAAAACTCCTAATTATCAATATTTTCTTAGTACAGTCAATTAACAATTGTTTTAAGATTTGATTCTTTTATTGGTAACAACAATCCAGGAAATTTTTTAAAATACTCCTCAAGTGAATTGACACGACTAAAAGATTGATGTCTTTTTCCAAGTGCAGGAGTGTCGAAGTTATAAATAACCCGGCAAGATCGGGGTCGAACCACAGGGAGGTTAATTGTACAAATTATAGACAACAATTATAAATAACAACAATAGTAACAACAATAACAACAACAACAATAATAATAACAATAATAATACTAATAATAATAGTAGTAGTAGTAATAGTAGTAGTAGTAGTAATAATAATAATAATAATAATAATAGTAATAATAATAATAATAATAATAATAATAATAATAATAATAATAAAG
>NW_011500143.1:96107-96258 GCF_000495115.2 Populus euphratica
GACTTCTAAAACTCCAGATATGGCCAAAATATTGAACAGTGCTCGAGCTGGAGGACATATTCGGGCTGCTTTGTTGTTGCTACATTTTAAACTTGAAAATATCCTTTTTAGATCTTGGGCTCCATATGAAAGTTGTAGGCCTATGTCTTAC
>NW_011500143.1:101301-138346 GCF_000495115.2 Populus euphratica
GGTCATTTTGGGGAGAAGAAGACTTATGAGTTGCTGTTGCTGAAAGAACATTTCTTTTGGCCTAGCATGTTACGGGATGTGCACAAGGTGATTGAGAGATGTGCTATTTGCAAGAAAGCTAAGGGTAAAGAGAATGCATATGGGCTGTATATGCCGTTGCCTATTCCAGAGCAACCGTGGATGGATGTTAGCATGGACTTTGTACTGGGGTTACCGAGAACACAGCGTGGAAAGGATTCAATAATGGTTGTGGTTGATCGATTCTCCAAAATGTCCCATTTCATTCCTTGCAACAAAACTGACGATGCTGTACATGTAGCTGATTTGTTCTTTCAAGAGATTGTTCGTTTGCATGGAGTTCCTAAAAGCATTGTCTCTGATCGTGATACAAAGTTCTTAAGCTACTTTTGGAAGACTCTTTGGAGGAAGCTAGGAACGAAGTTACTTTTCAGTACGGCATGTCATCCACAAACTGATGGACAAACTGAGGTAGTAAACCGAACTTTATCTTCTTTGCTCGCTGTTATACATAAGAATTTGAAGAGTTGGGATACTTGTTTGCCTATTGTGGATTTTGCATATAATCGTAGTGTGCATGGGGCTACAAAATTTTCACCATTTGAGGTCGTGTATGGCTCCTTTCTCTCTTTGTAAAAAGTAATATATATATATATATTTTAAATTTATCAACTTATCAACAATTCAATAGAATGTGTAATTCATCATAATTTTACTGTATTCATGTTATCTTGTATTAAATCATCAAGCATAGTTAATTACATTATTAGATGATTTTAACAATACTCGATAAGTTAACATTAATTAAACACAATGCATAATTAATTGAAATAATTAATTCATAGTTAATGTAACTTATTTTCATGTTCAACTATATTAAATCAACTCTAATTTATGATTTTCTTAAATAATTTAATATTAATTCAACAAATTTTAAATTTATCATAAACCATATATTTAACCTAAATAATTATTTCATTTCAATCAAATCAAATATAAATTCATAACAATGTAGGATGTTTACCTTATATGGAGAACTAGAAAAAGAACGGGGTGGCGGTAATAGCAAAGGTAATGACGGATTTGTAACACAAAACATCCAAAGATGTTTAGAAACTAGGATGAATTTAATTTTTGGTTGTTTTATTGGGTTCTTTTAGAGAGAGATTGAGGGTCTTGATTAGTTTTTGAAGAGAGAGATAGCATCTTTGTGTGTTGTTCTTTCATCGAGGGTTTAAATTTTAATTAATATTACACTTTTAAAATGTGATTTTTTTAAGTTATTATAGTTTTAGAAGTTCAACATTTAAACTTGTTGTATTTTATAACAATGATATTTATTAAATATTATGCTTTAAAATGTGATATGATTAAAATATGTTATTTAATCAAATTATTTTTAAATAGTATTATTCTGCCAAAACTTTAAATTTACTATACTTTTTTTTTTTAAACTAAGTATTGCTCCACTTTTCCCTACTAGCGGGGATTGTATAGTGTGTTCCAGGAGAGAAGTACAGTGTGTTACAGGAGAGAACCTAACAGCCCAAATCCAAAACAACCAATAATTGCCTTAGTTTTGATATAACAACAAAAGGGCTTTGGTTTGGATTTTTATTGATTTAGATTATGATATTGTGATTTAATTATATTTTTAAATTTTTTTAATTTTTTTAGTTTTTAAATTTTGCAATGTGTGATGTCAAAAATAAATTTTAAAAAATAAAAATATATATATATATTTCTTTATGAATTTCCAAACAAAAATTACTTTACAAAACCTCTACCACATCTTCAAAATGAAACTTATATTATTAATAAAAAAATAACAAAACATTATTCTTTGTTATGCTAGCAGTATCAAGCTTCCTCGTTCCAACAACTTTAAAAGATATTAAAGGAATACTTGAGAGTATGATAAAAATTAATTTTTAAAGTGTTTTTGCTTGAAAAAGTATAATTTTTTTGAAAAAATATTATTTTTGAGATCATTATATCAAGATAATTTAAAAATATAAAAAAATATTTTTTTAAAAATAAATTTTAATAAAATAACATTTCAATCTTAATACAAATAGGATATAAAGACATGTTATTACTCAAATTTTGAATCTCGAAAAAAAAAAAAAAAACTGATGGTATAGCACACAAAGCCAGGCGCATGTTTTCTTTTATGCAAAAGACGCGTGGCTTTCAAAGGAATTTCTCTGTTTCTCCCTCCTTTCCCCTACTTCCCTTACAGCTTCCATCTCCAATGTTAGAGTTGTCACGTATTTTATTGTCTTTTTCATTCTCCTAGATACATTTGGACTGAATGATTGCTTATGTTCTTTTTTTTTTTTTTTTTTGGTTTTAGGGAAAGCCATGTTTGGTTTGTTTTACCTGATGAATTCAAGAGTGTGTTTCTTTTGGATCAATATATGGAACTTCTATCTCCATGTGAGAAAGAAAATGTTTTGACTATGCGTGGAGACCAGCTCCAGAAAAGAGCCTTGCTTGCTCGTACTTTCGTTCGCACTACTATTGCAAGATGTAAGTTTTTGTAAGCTATTCCTGTTTTAGTTCAACTTTTACATATTTGATCAATACCCTTTTCTTTACTGCTTCAAAGTTTTGATTTTTCATTAACGTTATGTTAATGAATGTGTAAATGGGCTCTGAATTTGGATTTAGTTCTGATTTCGATAGGTGTTTGATGAAATGAATCTTTCAAATTTGGATTGGTTTGCCCGTGACTGTCGTTTCCACATAGCAAACATTAATGCATCCTTTTCTGGTTGCTCCTGTAGACTGCAGAAAATCTGTCACCATATGAATTGTACTTACAAAACCTTGCTCGCTGCAGCATTTTAGCATTTTGTTTAGTGTGCATCTTAAAAGCAGGTGTACTTTGGCTAATTGTAGTATTACTAGTTGAGTACTCAATGAATTAATTATAGTAGTAATTGAACAGATATATTTGGCTTGCAGTTTAGGTTTTTGATTCTGCAGAGAGGCAATCTAATCAGATCTGGTTTGAAAAGAAAATAGATAACCAGTTGAAGAAATGGAATGAACTGTTCTTTATGCATCTCATAAATGTTGTGAATGGTAATCTGAAGGAGCCTAATGAGTCAAACTAGAACAAACGAAAACATCTCATTACTAGGCGCAACCATCTCAAAATCTGTCACTGCTATAGTGTCTGTAGCATCTGTGCTCCAAGATGCCATTAGTCAAGGCATTTTAGGGTAAACAAATTGAAGCTTTTCTAAGAGTTTTAAATTTGTGTTATGTTAATTCAGACCCATATCAGTTGATAATAAGGTTGCATGATCTATGATAAATCCTGCTATAATTCAGGAGAAAGATTGTATGTGCAGTACATGTAATATCTTAGAATGTTAGGTTGGACCATACAATTTTCTGGGGAAAAAAGAGAGAGATTAGTGAGATCATGCTCTCAATTCACAATGAAGTAGTTTATTTATCATTTTTTACTAAACTTGGAGAAAGGGATGAGATGTTTTGTAGGATGGGTGGGAATTCTGAAACCTGAATTACACATTCCACAGTGCTTGTTTTGCACCATGCATTGGATGGAAGAAAGATCATGTAGACTTTTATTTTAATCATGTTTGTTATTACTAGATCAGATAAACAATCATGTTGTTGATCCAAGATCTTTGAAGTTCAAGAAGAACGTTCATGGAAAGCCTGAGGTTGGTTTTTCTTTTGTTAATTCAGATGGGAATACTACTATTTTCTTTCTTAATATTTCTTGTGGAACATGTTTGTGTAAAGATATTTTTTTTGAAGCTCATTTTTATTTTTTAAACTGCTTGTATGGCTTTTCATGGTCTAGCTAGCGTGGGAAAGTGATGATGGCCAGTGCCCTTCTCCATTACATTTCAATATCTCACATACATCATCTTTGATAGCTTGTGGAGTGACACTGAATTCGCCAGTATGTACTCTGATTATTTTTATTCTCCTGAGTATATTTTCAGATAATGATGCCTCAGGTTGCCTTGGATGCCTCCATTAAAGTTTCAGCTGGTTTGTAATAAATTGACTAGGCCTGTTTTAATTTGTAATTCTAGATTGGTATTGACGTAGAAGAGAAGCAAAGAAAAATTAAAAACAATGTCTTAGCTCTTGCACGGCGGTATTTCTCTCTATATGAAGTGGAACACTTAAGTGCGATTTCTGACTCTGAAGTTAACCGCCAGGAATTTGTAAAATTATGGATTCTCAAGGTGAGCTTGATGCTATTTTATTGTAAAATTGCATGCTAGTTTATTTGTAAAGCTACACGCTTCTTGGCATATTCAATTCTTTTTTTTTTTTTGGTAAAATGCAAGAATAAAGTCTTGTATTGTACATTTTCATGCGAAATTATTATCAATCAGCCTAATTGCTTAAATTGAATTTTTCAAGATGCATGAGATATTTTACTCATCCTTTTAGTCGATTTATGCGTGATCCTTTGTAGAACTTTATTACTGTTTTTATTTTGTGTCTTCCTTGCTTCTGTATTTAGTAGTAAAATCTGTGAAGTTAGCTAGTATCAATTGGTGCTGCCTAAGGCAACAAAGTGAGCATCAATTCGATGCCACTTGCTACACCAATTGATGCTCTTATTTTTACAAGACAAAGGCATGGATGCTTGTCTATAAATAAACAATACATCCAAGCCTTAATTACAACACAAGAAGAGAATAAAAAGAGAGTAAGAGAGGAAAAGTTGTCCTACAAAATTGTGAGGTATTTGTGAGAGAGTAAGTGAGGTGTTTTCTCCTAGTAATAAAAAGATTTTAGTTGTTCTCCTATTAGAAGAGAGAGGTTGTAATTTCCACATTACTTAGAAAAATTCTTCTATACTTGCTCGTAGATATAGCCAAATTGGGTGAACCACATAAATTCTTGTGTGTCTTATTTCTCATTTTATCCTATCCCTTGCCATTTTTTTTTTGTTGGGTTTGCATGTCAATATCCTAACAATGATATCAGAGCTTTTTGGTTGGTGTTGTTAACACATAAAAGTTATTTGTGTATACAATTACTATTCAAATCTATGGCACTATTCATCCATACAATATTGTTCATAGACGTTACTATTGACGTATATCAAAAGTCAGTGTGGTGATTAAATACAGTTTAGAAAGTTCTATTTAAGAAGATTAGGTTTTAAGCGGGACCGTTTGTGACCCCTCTAATCTTTTCTATAAACTTAGTGAAGTATTATTCACACGATACTATTTCTATATACGTTATAAATCTGTAAAACGGTGATAGCTGAATAGATCTCGGTGAATAAAATGACAGCAAAGTACGAGATTGAAAGGTTCAAGGAGAGCAATTTTTTAATATGAAAAATGAGAATCAAGACAATCTTAAGGAAAGATAATTGCTTGGCAGCAATTGAGGATCGACCAGCGGAGATCATTGATAATGCAAAATGGAATGAGATGGATGACAATGCTATTGCTAACATACATTTAGCATTAGCTAATAAGTGTGGCGGAGAAGAAAACAACTAAGAAGATATGAGATACTCTGACAAAGCTATATGAGTCCAAGTCTTTGCATAATAAAATTTTCTTAAAGTAGAGACTTTATACCCTTCGAATGACAGAAACCATGTCAATAACTAATCACATCAACACAATAAGAACTTTATTTTCACAACTCACTACATTGGGTCAACAAATAGAGGAAAATGAACATGCAGAGCTTCTACTTCACAGTCTTCTTGATTCGTATGATCATCTCGCAATCAACTTGACAAATAATATCCTCTCAAACTATTTAGTCTTCGATGATGTTGTAGCTGCTATCTTGGAATAAGGAAATAAACGCAAAAATAAAGAAGACAAAAACAGTTTAAACCAAGCAGGGACATTATTGATGTCAAAAGGAAGATCAACGGAGCATAGCTCCATTGGGAGTCAAAGGTAGGGGAGGTCCAAATCAAGAAGTAAGAAGAATGTTATAACTGTGGCAGAAAAGGGCACTACAAAAAGGATTATTGGTTTAAAAAGGTTATAGAGAATACTGCAAAGTTATCAAAATCTCAAGGATGTGTTACAAATACCTCAGAAAATAGAGATGTTTTATATAGTGAAGCAGCGATAATCTCTACAGATAGAGAAGAGCTCACTAAGGTCTAGCTAATGGATTCAGGAACAATATAACATATGACTTCTAATCGAGATTGGTTCTATTCATATGAACATATCTTTGGAGGCATAGTGTTTATGGGTGATAATCATGCTTTAGAGATTGTTAACATTGGTACCATCAAATTGAAGATGTATAATAACTTAATTTGTACTATTTCAAGAGTGCGACATGTGAAAGACTTAAAGAAAAATCTTTTATCCGTAGGACAATTTGATAGTTTTGGTTGTAAGATTCAAACAAATAATGGAATCATGAAAATTGTCAAAGGAGCGATGATGGTTTTAAATGCAAGAAAGACAATTGCAAACATGTTTATATTAATGGGAGAAACAGATTATGGGGTAGAAGCCTTAATTGCATCAACTAGTTTTGTAGAAGAGAAGACGATGATGTGGCATAAAAAACTAGGCCACATGTCAGAGAAAGGTTTGAAAATTCTCTCTAATCAAAAGTTAATCCTTGGGCTTAGAAAGGTTACTTTACCTTTTTGTGAGAACTTTGTTACAAGTAAACAACTTAGGTTAAAGTTGACACATCAACAACTAGGAGCAAATACATCTTAGATCTGATTCACTCTAATGTTTGGCAAGCACTGGTTGTATCATTGGGAGGAGCAAGATACTTTGTATCATTTATAGATGACATTTTCAGGAGATGTTGGGTATATCCAATAAGAAGAAAGGCAGATGTGCTTGTAGTCTTTAAAACCTTCAAAGCACGGGTATAACTTGAATTTGAAAAGAAGATCAAGTTTTTGAGGATTGACAATGGAGGAGAATATACTAGTGATGAATTTGATAACTTCTGTCAACATGAAGATATCAAAAGGCAGTTCACAACAACATATACTCTAAAACAAAATGGAGTGGCAAAGTGGATGAATAAAACTCTATTGGAAAGAAAAAGAGCAATGTTGAAGGCTACAGGTCTAGGAAAGCCATTCTAGACAGAAGCAGTCAATATCGCCTATTATGTGATAAATCGATCTCCATTAACTGCGATTGAGTTGAAGACACCGATGAAGATGTGGACTAGAAAACCAGCTAATTATTCTTGATTGCATATATTTGAAAGTCCTGTGTATATGATAGACAATAATACTCAAGAAGTCAGCAAGCTGGATTCAAAATCCAGAAAATATATATTATTAGGATATGTTGATGGAGTGAAAGGGTATCGTTTGTGGGATCCATGGCCCATAAGGTAGTTATTAGCAGAGATGTAATATTTGCAGAAGATAAAATACAAATGAAAGAATATAATATCATTTTAAAGGAGACTACAACAATTCAGATGGAAAATACTCATAATTATACTTCTTCTGAAGCTGCACCAGAGCATGAAGAACAAGAACAAATAGAGTCTGAAACTCTTAAAGTTCAACGATCAACTCGTGAAAGAACACCGGTTTGACACTCAAAATATGTTACTAAGAGCAACATTGCATGCTGTCTTCTAACAGAGGATGGAGAGCCATCGACTATCCATGAGACTATTAAAAGCACAAATATATGAGTGGACAATAGTGCAAGAGGAGATTGAAGCTCTACACAAGAATAACACTTGGGATCTTGTTCCGATACTATAAGGAAGAAAGACCATTGACAACAAATGGGTTTACAAGATATAACATGATGGCAATGATTAAGTGGAGCGGTATTGTGCAAGATTGGTGGTGAAATGATATGCTTAGAAAGAAGGAATAGACTTCAATGAGATACTTTTCTCGGTAGTATGACTTACTACAATTAGAGTAGTCTTGATAATGTATTTTATATTTGATATTCACTTAGAGTAGTTAAATGTAAAAATTGCATTTCTTCATGGAGAACTTAAAGAAAAAATTTATCTGCTCTAACTAGAGGGCTTTGCTAAAACAGGTAAGGAGAACTTGGTTTGTAGGTTGAACAAATCTCTATACAGTCTTAAACAGGCGCTGAGGTATTGGTACAAGAGATTTGATTCCTTCATAATCAGACTTGGATACAACAGACTCAGTTCAGACCATTGTACGTATTACAAGAGGTTTAAAAAAGATAATGATTTCATCATTTTGTTGTTGTACGTGGATGACATGTTGGTAATAGGCCCCAACAAAGATCGAGTCCAATAATTAAAGGTATAATTGGCTAGAGAGTTTGACATAAAGGACTTAGGACCGACAAACAAGATTTTAGGGATGCAAATTCACCGAGACAGAAGTAAGAGGAAAATTTGGTTTTCTTAGAAGAATTATTTGAAGAAAATCTTGTGACGCTTCAACATGCAAGATTGTAAACCAATTTCCAACCTACTTCTTATTAACTTCAAATTATCTTCAAGTATGTCTCCTAGCAATGAAGTAGAGATGATAGAGATGTCTCGAGTATTATATGCATCAGTAGTGGGAAGTTTAATGTTTGCCATGATATGTACAAGACTAGACATTGTAAAAATAGTGGGAGCAGTTAGTCGATACATCGTAAATCCTGATAAAGAGCATTGAAATACTATTAAGAGGATCTTGAGATACATCAAGGGTACCTCAGATGCTGCATTATGTTATGGAGGATCATAATTTACTATTAGAGGTTATGTTGACTCAAGTTTTGCTGGTGACCTTGAGAAAAGAAAATTAATTCAAGCTATGTGTTTATAATTGTAGGAGGAGCTGTGAGCTGAGTCTCTAAACTTCAGACTGTTATAGCTTTATTCATAACAGAAGCTGAGTACATGGCAGCTACACAAGCATGTAAAGAAGCAATATAGATGAAGAAACTTATGGAGGAGCTCGGGCACAAATAAGAGAAGATTCTTTTGTTTTGTGATAATCAGAGTACTTTGTATATTGCAAGGAATCTAGCATTTCATTCAAGAACAAAACACATAGATGTCCAATATTACTTTGTTCGCAAAGTAGTGAAAGATGAAAGTGTAGATTTTCAGAAGATTCATACAAAGAAAAACCTAACAGATGCTTTGACCAAACCAGTCAACATTGGCAAGTATATATAGTACAGATCCTCTTATGGTCTAACTGAAACGTATGCAGCATGAAGATGACGAGTATAAAAAAGAATAGAAGAATCATAAATGATCAAGTGTGAATACTTAATTAAATCATCGAAGTCTTGAAGTGGAGAATGTGAAGCTAGCTGGCACCGTAAGTCAATAAAGTTGGCATCAATTCGGTGCCGCTTGTAACACCAATTGGTGCTCTTGTCTTTTGCAAGATAAAGGCATGAATGCTTGCCTAATTACAACACAAGAAAAGAAGAAGAGGAGAGTAAAAGAGGAAAAGTTATCTTATAAAATTGTGAGATATTTGTAAGAGAGTAAATAAGATGTTTTCTCCTACTAATAAAGATATTTTAGTTATTCTTTTATTAGAAGAGAGAGGTTGTAATCCCTACATTTCTTAGTATAATCTTTTTATACTTGTCCGTGAACGTAGCCAAATTAGATGAACTACTTAAATTCTTATGTATTCCATTTTTCATTTTATCATATCCTTTTTTATTTTGTCGAGTTTGCATGTCAATATCCTAACAAAATCTACCTCCATATCATTTTATTAGGACCAAATATATTAAGTTTCATGTCCAACATATTTTCTTTTATCAATAAGTTCTCATTTCACTTGTAGATATACAGTCAAAGAAATATGGAAGTTATTTCTTCCATGCTCCTGTTCAGTTAGACAAACATTTTTCCAACCAGGTAGCCTATATAAGTTTCAAATGCATTTAACAAAAGGGTGTAAAAGTTGATTAAACAGTTAGATAATAGAATTCACTCCTGTCTTTTTTTTCTTCCTCTTGATGAATGCACTCCTGTCATGTTTCTAGATGGGCCTATAGTTAGTTACAAGTTACATCTATCCTACAGTTGCATTCATGTTATTGAATATCAAATAGACTTGTCAGTTGTAACCATAGAAATATGCATGTATATGAATCACTCCCATATGTAACAACTTGATTTTCCTTGTAAAAAACTTAAATCTTATTTAAGATCTCACATAAAAAGTAAAAAAATAGGAAGAAAAAATGAAGATACAAACGAATTCAAGGCTTGATCGAGTTTAGCATGCATTTTGTTTCAAGTTATGTTCAATTCGAAAGCTTTAGATGCTGCCAAGAAAACAATTTGTCATGGAAAGTTACATGCCGGATATATTTTCCTCAAACCTGTCATTGATAGATCTTATTTGTAGGAGGCATATGTGAAAGCTTTGGGAAGAGGCTTCGCTGCTGCACCTTTCAAGACTTTCACAATCCGCATGAAGGATGCTACCAATTCTGGGGTATGTCCTAAATCTTCGAGTTTCTTTGAGAAAGCACCGATGAAAATTAGAAATGTGTGCAAAGAGATTAAAATAATTTGAAGTGTGTGATCAATAGCCCTATGTCCACGGTAACACATTGCTGGACCGTATACTGCCTAAGCACATAGCCAATGTTAAGGAAATAAACTATTCTATCAAGTTTGGTAAGTTCATGGCTGTGCTTTGGGCTTTGGGCAACAAATAAAGAAAGGTCACCTTGAAAGTGATACTCGAGTTGTCCTATGTATAGCACAGGAAGCCTTTTCTTTTTCTCCTGCAAGCTGCTTTAGTTGGATACTGTATAGTCACATTTAAAATGGTGGTTCTTCACGGTTTATGCAAACAATAACCTTGGATGATCCACTCTTTTTTGTCTCCTAGTATTCTGATTTTCTACTGTGTATCTTCCTGACTTTCTTTTTTTACTTGTTTAGTATCAGTAATCATATTAAGCAAGCTGTTGATTAACGATTCATTCAAATTCTGCAACCAGGCATCTGAAGTAGTTGTGGAATCTTCTGACCACCCTGCGAGTCTCACAAACAACTTTTTGAACTGGCCAGTTCCCATTATGCCGCCGTATGCGTGGAAAAGGATAAAACAAGTGATGTTGCGATGAGGGTTCCAATGAGATTGACTGTAAGGAAAAACCATTCCATTTGTTGAAGATTTATGCATTTCTGGAACTGATGCAGTTGTACCTATTGGAGGCTTGATCAAACAAGTGTGATTGTATAATTCCATTTTGTTTTCTTGTTATTTATGTGGAATTGCAATGCCATATTGTGGCATTGCGTAATTAGAAAGCAAAATTCCCGATTCTTCTGTCATTGCCTTTTTTCCCGTATCTAGTTACAAGACATTTTGTGCTGACGTGATTTGATTTGTACGCTAATTCTGTTCTTGATTACCCTTCTTATACAGTACTAAAATGCGTAGACGTGTGTTTGGTGAAGCAACCTTTAGATTGTGATTCTCGTGACAGAACATGGAAAAGAGGTTACTGCAGTCTTGCAACGACTTTGACGGTCGCTGGGTTTTAGTCAATTTGCAATGTTCAATGTCCTTCTGGCCACCCGTTTTAGGCCGGTGAAGAGGAAAGGGTAGAAGAATGATAAACAATAATATACATAGAGACGCTGATATATTTTGGTCTTCATCGGAGGCAAAAAAAAAGAAAAAAAAAAGAGGTGGTGACTGGGGCCGTTTTGTTGAGGGAGAATGAGAGGGAAATAAAGCGGTTTATTCCTGTAGGTTTGGACGGGCAGAAACTATTATATTATTATTTTATTCAGGAAATGGTGTTTGTGTTGAAAAGATATAATTGTAATTTTTTTTTTAACTATAATGGCACTATAAAGGTGAGAAAATTGTGATTTTCAAGTTTTTTTTTTAAAAAAACAACTCTTTCTTATATATTTTTTTCTTTTTATACTTGATATTTTTTTTTATTTTTTACACATGGCCAATTTATCACCACTTTTCTTCTTATCTTTATTTTTTTAGTTTTTTTTCTTTACACTTCTTTCTAAAAAAAATATTAATTTATGTTCTTTACATTTTGAAAATTTATCACTTTACACCTAACCTATTTATATTATTTTTTTGTTCTTATCTTTGTAATTTGATTTTTAATTTTTTTCTTTACTCTTTTTTTTTTTTGAAAAACTATTATACAAAGATTAAAGAAATAATATTTTACAATAGCAATTGCAACATTGTAATGTTCTTTAAAAATTAGTTTGAAATCTAAGATGTTTTTATTAATGCATATGATCTTTAGTATATTTTATTATATGTAAATATTGATTTTTTGATTTATGGTTATATTTTTTATTCAATGTAAAAAAATATGTTAATAACACCTACACATTAACTTTTTTGTATGAAAAAAAAATTATTCAACTTGTAGTGAGGTGAGTTGAATAGACATGTTAACACTTTGTTTTTTTTTTTTTGCATGTACTGGCACAAATAGTTCTCGATATATTTAATTTAAATGCATGCGTAAGCTTTGTTTTATAATTAGAATTAAAAAAACACATTTGAAAAGCTTATATTTTTTTTTCAAAAATAATTATCCAACCTGTGATGAAACATAAGTCAAATATCTAGTACATAAACTAAAAAGAAATGATGTTTTGTTGTAAAAATAACATAATTAATTTTGCCAATTTTCTTACTGTGAAAAAAATTGTATTTTTCAGTTTTTTTATATAGAAAACAAGTTCTTCTTTTATTTTTTTTCTCTTTATACTTTGCATTTTAATCATTTTTACACATGGCCAATTTATCATCATTTTTCTTCTTATCTTCATTTTTTTTAGTTTTTCCTTTTCTTTTCTTTGCACTTTTTTTTGAAAAAATATTAATTTTTATTTTTTATACTTTGAATATTTATCACTCTACACTTTGTCTATTTATACTATTCTGTTTGCTCTTATCTTTATTCTTTTGTAATTTGTTTTTTACTTTTTTTCTTTACTCTTTGTTTTTGAAAACTTATTATACAAAGATTAAAAAAATTGTTTTTTTACTCAAGCAATTGCAACATTGTTATGTTTTTCTATTATGTTAAAAATTAGTTTGAGATTTTATATTTTGATTAACATATATGATCTTTATCATATTTTATTATATATAAATATTGACTTTTTGAATTTTCACTTGATGTTAGAAAAAAATTTATTCAACCTACAACAAGGCAAGTATAATAAATGCATTAACACTTTGGTTTTTATTTTATTTTATTTATGAGCATAAATCTTGATATATTTAATTAATTCATGTATAAGCTTTTTGGTTTATAATTAGAATTAGAACAAACACACATTTAAAAAGTTTGCATATTTATTTTTTATACTAAAAAAATTATCTGACCAAAAAGGAAGTATATGAGAAATAACTTGTATCTTTCTATGTCTAAAAAACAAATCTGGTAATTAATGGTAAGTAAATGGAAATAGTGATAATTACTTTTTTTCAAAAAAAAGCACAAAGTAATTTTTTTAAGAATATAATAATTATAATTACTTAGTTATATTCCATTTCAAATTAAATTTGGATTTTATAAGAGGTACGCATTTTATTTTATTAATTATGTTATCTCAAATGCAGTATTGATTTTTAACATAAACTCATCAAATATAAACTCACACTTATTAATTTTGTAAAACACCTTTAATAGCACTAAAATATTTAGCTTTTAAATTTTATTATGTGTTTTTTTTAGTTTTGTTGGTCAGATTTTGATACTATAGAACAATTAAGTTATATGTTTTTAATTTTTTTCTTTTTAACAAAAAAAAATTACAATTAAAAATTTAATCATGATTGAAGACAAATAGCAATATAAAGTATTGGGATACTTAGATTTTTTTTTTTTTTGTTCTTATTCGTGTATCTTTATATTCTTTTAAAGGGTGGGATTAGTCCCGTTCAAGGTTCATGGCTGGCCCTCCCAACAAGTGTGTTTCTAGATCATCAAACTTGTGTTCTAACCCTTGCGCGCAGGTAGTGGTGGAGCAAGAAAACAAATAAAAAGGGTCAAATTAAAAAAATAATTATAAAATAACTAAAATTTTAGTTATTTTACTACTAAAATTATAGCTATTATTAAGGGAGGGGCTGAAAAAAACATTTACTTGCAGGGGCTGGGGCTCTTGTCATCCCCCTACCTCCATCACTATTTATAAGGATATAACGATATCATAGCGCTACATCAACACTTTATTGATAAGATACTTAGATCTTGATTCTTTAAGTAAAGGCTATCTATTATGTTTTCCACGCAGCATGGAAGGAAACGGAATTTTAAAAAGATAGGAAAAAGAAAACGTACTGGAAATTAAAAAAAGTAAGGAAATAAAACTCGTAAAGGAAAGCAAGAAAATAATGAAGATAAATTGAATAAAAAATTGCATATATAGGGCTGATAATTGTTTACAGTAGTTGTATAGTCCTATTTATATTTTTATAAGATATTAAAATCCCATGTTATCTTTTAAATATAATCCTATATGTAGAGCCTATCACTATAGATAAATAGACTACAAAATGAATTAAATATATATAAATTTTACTCTAGCTACAGCATTCTCCTTTTCTAATAAACATTTGAATTATGTTACACTAACTAGTTATTAAAGATTCTTGTTCTAAATATGTTTGAATGCCTTAGACGATAACTCAAACGTTTCTTCATGATCAATCACTTGGTCTAAGTTAATTACATAGACTCCTTTCTTGTGGTTGATCATTTTCTCCTAATCGAGTAATGTCTCCTTATTTCTGATTAATCATGAATTTTTTGGTTGATTATACTAGTTATGATTAATTTTAATTTAGTTTTGCATTAATGATAGTAAATAATAATTATAAGTTTTTTTTTTTTTTTTTGTGTGTGTGCAACCAAGTTCATATATTTTTTTGACTTCAGATTTTGTTTAGTTCATATGTAATTTAAAATAATATTGGTTTTCAAAAAATTAAATGATATTTATTTTGAATAATAAACAATGTAAAATTTAGGCTATCGCTTTGTTCATTTAAAAATAGAATGATAGTATTGAGCTAATGTTGTTATTAAAGTTAGTATTGATCAGTTAATGTTATTAAATCAGATGTATCATTAATCATATCATGACAAATTTATCATTTAATTATTTTTTCTTTGTTTCTAATAATTGAAGATTATTATATGTAATAATGTAAATAAAATTCATATAACTTCAACACAAAAAATTACTAATATTTTAATAATTGAAAAAATTCTTGGTTAATTTAGAAATTTAAAATTAAATTAATTTTAGAAAATAATATATTATGTACCATGTTTATGTTTAATTAAGGAAGACTAGATGATCCATAAAACTTGTTTAGGTATTCAACACAGTAAATCTTATTTTTGTACATGAATAGCGTGTAACAAAAATAAAATAGCGTTTGTTAAATTAAAAGACACTAAAATTTAACAAAATAAAGTTGTAAGAAAAAATTATAAAATTTGAAATTTGGATTAATCAATAATTGGTGATTAAAGATCTATAAAATTAAATAAATAATTGAATAAATAGTTTACTCCAGTTGATTAAGAGTTAAATAGAAAAATATAAAAAAATATAAAAAATATTAAAATATAAATGAAAATATAAGGAATAAATGAATTAGAAAATCTAGAATCTCAAAAGAGATGCTATTTATAAATGACTAGAGATTGGTCTGCGCTATACCATATGATTATATTTTTTTTGTGTAAAAAATAATGTTTAGGTGATGTAAATGTGTTTTAGATTGTGACTAGTTGTCAAGCTTCCAAACTTGATTTTGTTGTCTTAACTTGAAACATTAAGTCTTTCAATGATTTTTTTGTTTATAAAAACTATATTTATTAAAGGCAACCCTTATATAAAACTTATTTTAATTATTAAAGAATGACTTAAAAGGTAGTGCTAGCACATAAAAATTAGAAGTAGGAAGAATTCTCTTTTCAGAATAAGATTAAAGACATATTTTTTCAATTAATAACTCACTGACAACTAAGTCAATAAAAAACGATACATAATGATGCAAAATTAAATCTCTAAGTCCTTCAAAATCACTGTGAAGTATTATTAAAAACTATATCAATCGTTGTTGCTCTCTACAAGTAATATGCATCAAATGCCTTTAATTATATAAGAGTCAATTGATCCTAAAAATATGTCATAACAGAATAAAACTCATGAATACTCATGTTTTTCTAGTAAAGAGCTCGTATATTATTCTATAATTTATATTATTTTGTAAACTTTGACTACGTGAATAACCTTTACAGATGATCCTAAATCTCTTTGATCGTCTCATACTTTGCCAACTGTGTACTTATATAATAATTAACGGAATTATTAATCCAAGTAATAATATTTGCATTGTTTATTTCCTAGACATCTATTAAAGCAACATAACCTTTATTAGTATTCTTAGGTATTATAGAAGTTTCACTAATATATTCCCATATCTTTTTATCCTTAAAAGAATTTCTCATTACATAACTTTTGTATGAATAATTCTTTCTATGCAACCTCACACTCACAGACTGAAGCAAATCATCACTTTTAGTAGCCATAATCAATAAATAAAGAAAACTAGAATGCAAAAGAAAAGAAAACGAAATACTAGATTGCAAAAACTAAACAAATATCTTCTCAAAATTGAATTCGTAAAAGCTGTGTTTGAGATCAAACCTCATTCTATGAAACTATGCTTCGCTACCATGTTAAACAATCCAAAGAAATAAAGAGAAATACAAAAGACTAGAGAAAAAGGCTAGAGTTTCATTGATATCGCATGATGTGATCACAATAATATAAATGAATAAGTTTAATCTAAATACAAAAAGATTATATATAGGCTAAACTAAAAAGAAAATAAATATATTATTCTACTCTTAATAAATAACCCTATATTTTTTTAATATCCATCACATATGTACTCTCTTTTCTTAGGTTAAAAATTAACTTGAAACCTGAAATGCAACATACAACGAGCATAAAAATAGTGATATCATAATACTTGCCACACCTAAATATCGCGACGACTAAACGAACGGTGAAGTTTGCTGGCTGGGATGGATGCTAAGGGCGATCTCTGGGTTAGGTTCTGACAAGGAAGAGAAACACAGGGGAGGGGTCGCAGGGGGACTTTGGCCGCAACGAGGAAGATCAGGGTGTGTGACCAAGTTGATATGGATGAAGGAGCTCGTGAACAGTCTAAAAAAAAAATCTGGAGCTTGCAGCTCCCTTCTTGAAAATAGATTTATGTTTTCTGTTAATGCCTTCCCTCTAGTTTTTCGTTTTGTAATGTCTCCTCTAGGTTTCTTGCAAGGGCCTCTTTTTTCTTTTCTTTTCTTTTTTCCTTTTTTTTTTGGTATGAAGTAGGATTTGTATTTTAAAAAACTGATTATTTTTTTTTAAATTTGAATTTGATTAATAATTAAATTTGCAAGAAAAGAATAATTATTATCTTGATAATAAAAAAATAGTAAAAATGCATTGTAATACCTAGTTTTCTTACAAGTTGATAAATCATACTTTATATCTAAATAAATTCTTAATTTTTTAATTTTTAATTTTAATTCTTATAAAATTAAATTAAAAATAAATAAATAAAAATTAGATTATAACAATACCATTAAATTCTGGTATCAACCGGAAAAGTAAGAGATTTATTCTAAGAAAAAAAAAAACAAGGAAAAATGAAAGAAAGAGATTTATTAGTAAATTGAAGTCAAAAGTGTGATGTTGAAAACCATATGGACTATATATTTAATTTTTAAAACTATAGGGACTAGGCGAATACAAATCTTGCTTAATTTTGATCTAAAATATCCACGTCATATATTTTCACGGCTCTGATCCCAGAAATCAAAATAAAGCCATATTCCGCGTGTTATACAAACAACGAACTTGATAAAGAAGAAGATAGAACAAACAGATTTTCCACACCTAAAAAAAAAAAACAGAGCGCTTGTTACCTTTTGGCAATGGAGGCCGTACAGTTCTCGACCGTTGCCTCCCGCCATTTCTCTACTCCTTCTCTCTCGAGAAACAACAAGACTCTCTCTTCCTATTCAAGCCGTCCAAGATATTCAACTAAATCTTTTTGTTCTTCGTGGACTGGCTCAAGCAATAATGTCACTTCGCTTTCCTCAAGAAATTCATTCACTGTAAGTTCAAGAAAGAAAAAAAAACAATTCCCATTTTAGTAAATTTGGAGTTTTTTTTTCATTCGGCTTATCTTTTGGTGTACAAATTTCTCTTGTTTTTTCTTTCTCTTTACCTGTGGTGAACAGAAAGAGATGTGGAGGTGGGTGAATTGCAAGAGTGTTGTTACTTTGAGAAGAGAAATGGGAGGTGGCGTGGTAAAAGCTGAAATGTTTGGTCAGTTAACTAGTGGTCTCGAATCTGCTTGGAACAAGCTCAAAGGAGAAGGTTTGAGCTTACATGCTTATTTTGTCTATTCAATTAGTTTTCTTTTCTTTTTTCTTTTTTCCTTAAAAAAAGGCTAGCAAATTTAGGCACGGAGTAGTGTGTTTTAGCTATTAAAAATACATCAATGTTAGCAACTAATAAGAAAAGGAAAGCATTGATTTTGGTATCTATAGATGGATTAAAACTGTGGGTTTCTTTTCTTTTTCTGTTTTAAATATTTTACATTTTCATTTTGTGGGTGTTTGTCTTTTGTTTGCCGTTGAATTTTTTTACCTGCTGTAGAGGTTTTGACCAAGGAGAATATTGTGGAGCCAATGAGGGATATTAGAAGAGCTCTACTGGAAGCTGATGTGAGTGAATTTGCAAACTAGAATTCGAGTTTCTTTTAATGCTTTTAAAAAACAAATTATGGTTGGTCTATTGACAGGTAAGCCTTCCTGTGGTTCGAAGGTTTGTTCAATCAGTCAGTGACCAAGCTGTTGGTGTTGGCCTAATTAGAGGAGTGAAACCTGATCAGCAATTAGTCAAGGTGTAAATTTCTGTGAACTAAATACTTCTAAAATGTAATTAATCTGAGTGATTTATGAAATAAAAGTGGTGAAGTTTCCTTCTTTATGTTTGTGAACTTCAATAAATTTTCAGTCAGTTTCGATGTTGTATGTGCTCACTAAATATTATTGTTTGGTTGGCTCAGCTGGTGCTGTATTCTTCTATTGTCTAAGTTATTGTCTTTATTTTCACATTTGAATTGAATCTACCTGCAGCATGCATAAAAATTCCTAGGAGGCAGTGAGGATTACTTGCAATAATTTGATGAGTGTTATATAGTGAGTTTATGACTTTAATGTGGAAGTTGAGCAAAGCTATGAAGTCTTTATTGTGTTTGTATTGATGGTTATGAATATCTGGTTCTTGCAGATTGTGCACGATGAGCTTGTGAAATTGATGGGTGGAGAGGTATCTGAATTGGTCTTTGCAAAATCTGGTCCCACTGTAATATTACTGGCTGGCCTACAAGGTGTTGGGAAGACAACTGTTTGTGCAAAGTTAGCTAATTACCTTAAGAAACAGGTGCATTTTGAAAGCCACAACTTCTATTCTTTTCTCTGGGGTTTGTGGGTGTTTGTAGTTGGCTGTTGGTAAGCTTTTTGTATGCTCAGTTGTGTTGGTGACACCAGTTGTGTTGGAAACCACAGGGGAAGTCTTGCATGCTTATTGCGGGAGATGTCTACAGACCTGCTGCCATTGATCAACTTGTTATTTTGGGTGAACAGGTATTGAATTCTGACTGTCAAGAAATTGCTTTAGTACTATTTGAAGAGTTATGGATTAATGTTGCTGTTTGGTGTTTTAGGCATTTGCCTATCTTTTGGGTTTGGCCTAGGCTGTCAAGTGAAATGTGCAATTAACGTGAGCATTTGTACTGGTAGAGATTGACACTCTTACCATATAGTGATGCTAATTTTGTGAAGGCAAAGGCTATTCATGTTTCCTACTCCAAGATTAAATACTAAAAATATGACGTTTCTTATTAACTTGAAGTGAACTAATTTCCATGTTTGTTAAGTTACAGTGGTTAATAAGATAGTTGTTTTGCTTTGCTAATATATCTTTTATATTACTCGTTTTTCTTATATTTAGTTGTAGCCTGTGACAGGTAGGTGTGCCTGTTTATACAGAAGGAACTGATGTTAAACCTTCAGAAATAGCTAGGAAAGGTTTATCAGAGGCCAAAAGGAAGAACATAGATGTGGTCATAGTAGACACTGCTGGAAGGCTTCAGGTTAATAATTTCTTTGTGTCTGATCTTCTAAAGAGTAGGAAAATATGCCTTTTCATTCTCTGTTTTTGCAGCACGTACTTTTTTATTTAACTGGAATACATTTTATTTTGGTAATATTTAACAGATAGACAAAGGGATGATGGATGAGCTGAAAGACGTTAAAATGATATTGAATCCAACGGAAGTTTTGCTTGTTGTGGATGCAATGACTGGCCAAGAAGCTGCAGGTACTCTGGCCTTCACTTTTCTTTGATAGTGGTCAAATGATTTGGTTATTATTTGAACTGCTAGTCACAGTCTTTTAAGTGAGCCTGAAGAAACTGTTATTTCTTGTATAGAAACTACAGATTAATGAGGTGACTTTTCTATCTTGCAAAATGCTCTTACCATGTCACACAAGCTATCGATTTCTTTTCTTTATATATATATATATATATATATATTCACATATAACATAGGTGTGACAGAAGTGCATAACAAATATCATAAAATTCTACTTTTTGTTGCTAACTATCATTAGTAATATTTTGTATAAAAAACTGAAAGAACTGTTTTGCCATTTTACCTAAAGCTTGTACCATTAGAACCTTCTTGAATTTGTTGTTCTTAATATATCAGGTTTTTATGTTAATCTTCATTTTTGTGATGAATCATTTAAAAGGAAATTGACAAACTTATAGCCATACATTGTTTTTCCTTAGTAGGCCCTATGGGCTTCAATATATAATCCTATGCATGCTGTATGTTCCAATTCAGCATTTTTTTTTTCCTATTTTGTCCTATCTATAATCTTAAACCATGCGTGGAACTCATATTCTTACACTTAGAATGAACATACTTACTTCATGGACACATTTCTTCTTTGGGTACATTCACAGCTCTGGTTACAACATTCAATCTTGAAATTGGAATTACGGGTGCCATTTTGTCCAAGCTGGATGGGGATTCTAGAGGTGGTGCAGCTCTTAGTGTCAAAGAGGTCTGTGTTTGAGTTTCCTTAGATTTTTTCATTATTTTATAGCAGCCTGATTTTATGTGAGGATGAGTTTTTTGTGATTGTATGACAAATGATGGAAATTATCATAATTATTTGTTCATTTCATGATATCTTTTGTATCTACTTTGTTTGTCAAGGAATTTTCTTAAAATTGATTGTTTTTTCGATAAGGAATTGTGATGGTTGTCTGTATGAGATTAAGGCCTTGGGATTATATTATAGGGAAATTGAATATGATTTCTTTGGCCTTTTTGGAAAATATTGAAAACAACTGAGTAATCAATAAATTTAGAGAAAAATGGTTATTTAGTGTGGTTTGATTGAGAACATCACCAAAAATATGATGGGGGAAAAGTAAGATTAGAGGAGAAGAAAAGAAAAAGAAAGAAGAGAAAGAAGAAGCTAAGAAGAAGAAAAAAGGGAGCTGGAGAAGAGAAAAGAAGGGTAATGTAGGAGGAGAGGTCTGGAACTCTGCAACTTTTGTTAATTTAAATAAATTATCTAACATGTAGAAAAATAACATATAAATAGTAAAACCCTAATAAAACCAACAATTGAGGTCATAGCTCATTAAATAAAATCATCCAACTAAACAACATAAATTAAGCCTAATTGATAAACTCAAATAAAAAAAATCCAATATTATAGGCTTGGACATGCTCAAGAGTAATGGGATGGGTTGTCCTTCGTCGTCTCCATTCATACACGTGCAATATGTGGCATGAGTCTGGTTTCTCCACCAACTCTCCTAGGGTCGAAGAAACTTGACCCCACAAGTTTAGTTTAAGGCGACTCTGATAATACTCCCAAAGATCAGGATTAAACTATTGCGATATCTCTTTAATAATCCAAGTATAATATGAATTAGGTATTCCTATTTATGAACTAAGATTCGTTGAATCTCATTGTCTCTAATAAAAATAACTTGTGTATCTGTAGTAGCATCAATATATTCTTTTTGTTCCTGTGATAAGGGTACGGTGATATGAATTTCAAAAGATATTTTATTATCTTTTATATATAATTGGGTCCTTAGTAGAGCTAATATCAATGTTTGGTGGTAGTTCAATCATTTATAACACTTAGAGTAGTCTACTACTAATTGTCTACAATTTTTTATTGATTTCCGAAGGACTTTCTTTAGATCTATTCTATATCATGAAATAATCTCTAATATTAGATAATTATAATACTTGTGTAAATCAACTTGAAGTTTGTATTGTTCAGTTGTTCGACAGTGGTGGGTTAAGGTCGTCTAAAATTGGCTTTCTTGATTTGAGGCTCTTGTGTGTTGGTTTGTTAGCTGCTTATCTGGTCAAAGAGGGTTGTTGTGGATGGGTTTGTTGCTGCAGATTGAGGAGAGTAGAAAGTTCTTGAAAGAGGAGAGTGACTGCTTGAATAGTGAATGATGATGTGTTGCTGACTTGTGTTGCAAATCTTGCTGTGGTGATTGAATCTGACTCTGTGTCTGTTGGTCTAGGCATGATTTTTTTTCCCCCTAGCGATGTGGTTGTTAAGGTCAGCTAGAGTTGGGCAGTGGGAGTGGCTGATGGTGTGAAGGTCAACTAGAGTGTCTGGCTAGAGATGGGCAATGGGTGTGAGGATCAACTACAGGTGCTGCTGTTGCTTAATCTCCTTTTGCTTTCCTTATAGCAAGGGAAATAATTGAAAGGGGATGGAATCATGGAAGGAATTGCTGCTGCTACTTCAATTTTTTTAGGCTTTCAAAAGATAACTTGGTGGCATTGTTTGATTGTTAGAACAATAAAAAACCGGGCTATGATATCAAGGTTGATGGGGATGTGTAAGATTAGAGGAGAAGAAGATAAGAGAAAAAGTGAGAAATAAGAAGCTAAGAAGAAGAAGAAGAAGAGAAGGAGCTGAAGAAAAGAAGAGAAGGGAAGGGGAGAAGGAGAAGTTCTCAACTTTTATTAATACATCAAAATGTCTATCATAACATGTAAATAGTAAAACCCTAATCAAAACCAACAATTAGGCTAAAAGCATATAAATGAAATTGTCCAACTAAATAACATAAATTAATTCTAATTAATAAACTCAAAAAAAAAAGAGAGAAGAAAATCTAATACCAAGGGCTTGGACGTGTTCAATCCCCAAACCAAAAAGTATTGAATTAGGCTATACTCCGTCGTCTCTGTCCATACACGTGTAATCTATGAAACGGGTCTGGTATCCCCACGGGTCTGGTATCCCCACCAAATCTGATTCTACGAGGCCTCTCAAATTTCTCTGTGAAAGAGAGCAAGAGATGGACTCACTTGTCTCTCTATCATGCATACATTTAGAGATCTAGTGCATAACTTATGTTGTTCATAAATGCAAATGTTGTAGGTTTTGGCTGGTCTAATCTTGCAGAAGCGCCATAAAAATGCTTTAATTACCTTGTGATGTGGCACTCAAAGTCCATAGTGTAATGCTGCATTTTGAAATTCCTTTGGAAAAAAATGCATGAATGAAGTAATTTTTGTTTGAGCAGCTGATGTATACTTGTGACAGCAGCTGTTGGTTGTTTCTTAGTGCTATTTTTTGGTGATTTTTCTTTTTTTGTTTGGTACAGAAGATGTACTGAATAATAAGTTGACAGTACAGATATTTCATATATATTTAGTATTTAGTAGTTGAGTGATGGCAGGTATCAGGAAAGCCAATCAAGCTTGTAGGACGCGGAGAGCGAATGGAGGATCTTGAACCTTTCTACCCAGATCGAATGGCTGGACGCATCTTAGGAATGGGAGATGTACTGTCCTTTGTTGAGAAGGCTCAAGAAGTTGTAAGTTCGAGTGAGCTCCATTTCTTGTTTTCTTGAATGAGCATATCTTAATGCAATTCTTAGTTGATTTGTCTGTACAGATGCGCCAAGAAGATGCTGAAGAATTGCAGAAGAAGATTATGAGTGCCAATTTTGACTTCAATGATTTCTTAAAGCAAACTCGTGCTGTTGCTAAGATGGGTTCCATGACTCGTGTCATAGGGATGATCCCAGGAATGGCCAAGGTATGGAAGTCTCCCTTAACTTCAATATTTTTCAGTTATTGGTTTGCTGGTTGGTGTAAGATACCTATGATTTTTGGATTAGTGATCCAAGTATTGTAGAATTGGGTATTTTACTGTCTTTTTTTGGGATTCAATTCATGAACTTAAAAGATGGAAGTTTCTAAGATTTATGTTGATCCTCTCTTTGCCTTTATAACTTCGTATGCTTATGGAAGAAGCTTCAGCTAATTTTCCTATATGTGCATGCAAACAGGTTACTCCTGCACAAGTTCGAGAAGCAGAGAAGAATTTAAATATAATGGAAGCAATGATTGAAGTGATGACTCCTGGTATCTTCTTCTACCTGATTTTTGTTTAAATTGCTTTTGACATACAAAACTTAGACTAAGCATGTATACTGTGATGTGTTACATCAATTTCTTATTTTGTGTGTTTGAATGGAGCAAAGGTTAGACCAATTCAGCCAGGAAGGGGTAGTGGTGATAAGACACCAGAGCTTTTGGCACAATTGCACTCATCTAATCTGGCTTTTTGCTGTGTCTTTATAATCCTCTTATCAACAGTTCTTTCTTCAAATGAACTCCAGAAAAACTTCAATCCAGTACTTGACTATGATAAGTCTTTATGTTATAAGAAACTTTGTTGGGTAGGATTCAATAAGTACATGATGTGTTGCTTGAATTTACTCAGAGACAAGAGCTATTCAATATTTTCCTTGTCAAAGTATTGCATTACAAGTTTTTTCCTGGATTCATTTCGAAAATAACTAAAGACATCAAACCTTTTATTATCTGGCCTAGCATGAATTGTCTTAACCAGCATTTCTAGTGTGTACCATGTTTGGAAAAGTAGAACTTATTCCAATCATGTGGATAAAGCGTGACAGTGTTGCCTTCTGAAGATTTAATAATTCTTTTTTTGCCATGCCTACTGATCTCTCTGCTGGTCATTTACCTATTATTCTTGCTTCTGAACCTTCATACTTCTACTTGACTCTCCTTTATTCATTGTTTGTCTTGGAAGCTAAACACACTCCAGTAACAAAAGCCAGTCTTTTGGAGTCAGCTCTGCTTGTTGGCTGATTCTCTAGTTGAAATGCATTTAATATTTTATTCAATGCAACTGAAGGTCTAAATGGTTGGTTGATAAAAAAATTCACAAAGATTTGTGTTGCATGCTTTTTCTTTTTATGTGATACAGTGTTCACATGTTTAACCCTTCAGAATATTCAGTAGTGCTTTCTGATTTCTTGTTTAATTTACAGAGGAGAGAGAGAAACCAGAATTGTTAGCAGAATCTCCTCAAAGGAGGAAAAGAATTGCTCAGGCTTCTGGAAAAACAGAGCAGCAGGTATGCACGCTTGCTACTTGATGTGTGCACTGGAAAATAGTGTTCTGTACTATCATATTTTAGCTGTTTACTTTAGCATGGTTATACTTGTGACATCAAAACTAGGTGAGCCAACTTGTTGCCCAACTCTTCCAAATGCGTGTTCGAATGAAGAACCTAATGGGTGTGATGGAGGGTGGATCTATTCCTTCCCTGAGCAATCTTGAGGATGCACTAAAAACCGAACAGAAGGTACCTTGTGTGCTTATGCATGTAAATTTTTCTTTGCACGCTTTAATGCTTCTTTTGCTGTTCATAACTCACATGATTATATTCATTGGTAAAGAGTTGCTGAGTCATGCTGATTGTACAGAATGTTCTCAGCAATTCTAAAGACTGAAAAAGTCCTGCTATTCAGTTCTAATGGTTATGTTTACCTACTTTGTTACATCCTCGTTACTGCATAATCTGTTCCAAGGCTGTGAAACTTCAAATAAGATAAATATCATGAGTGAAAAGTTATTTTGGTCAACACTGAGAACATCATTTTATATTGACTCATTGTTTCATCATGTTGCATAAATGAGTTAATTGTCTCTATTTGTATGTTTTATTATATCTGCTTACACGAGAGAATACTAGTTTCAAATACTAGTTTAAGTGGATGGTGGGAGTGTACTTTGAAAAGCAGAATAGTGTGACATAGTTTAAGCTGGATGGCAGAAATGTACCAAGGATTAGCTAATAAAAATGTTTGGCAGTACAGGTTTTTTTTTTTTTTTTTTTAAAGATGACCTTTGAGAAGGTCTCTGTATTTAGACTCCGCTTAGGGAGAATGGAAGAAAATGTTTTCTTTGCATGATCTGCCCCGTTCATTTTAGGGAGGATTGAAGGAAAACTTTTCCTTGCATGATCTGCTCCAGTCATTTAGACACTCGCAAAACCAAACAAGAAGCTAAACAGTCTATTATTTGGATTTTTAAAAATTGTATGGCATACAAAATACTTTCAAGTGTCAACATGGTAAATGGAACTTGGTCCTTTTATGTTTTCTTTTCAACAGGAAAAAACTTCTCTGTGGTTTCCATTTTGTTCGTTTAACCAAACTATTCTGCAGCTTTCACAATGTGAAAAGGCAGTAAAATTTGCATGGTCCTACACCTGCTGTATTATATAATTGTATGCCTTTTGCGATTCCCTTGTTTGAAGGCGTTAAGAATATTTGGAAACCAATAGAGAAACCAAGAAGCTTACCCATATCCAGCATCCAATTAGTCCTATCCTACTCTAATTGTTTGATGTTTTTGGGTCTCTCCTGGATAAGGCTCCTCCCGGCACTGCAAGGAGGAGGAGAAAATCAGAATCAAGGAAGCGGTTTGTTGACTCAGTATCATCAAGGGCGAGTCCTCATGGTTTTGGGTCTAGCAATTAGGGCTAATTAAGTCGGCAGGCACTGCAACAATGACCAGAAGTCAACGGATCATAGTCACAGTTGTGTTACCAGCTCTTTGATATCTCCTTATCAAGAAGGCGGAGTTCAAAGTCACATGAGATTGGAGAGTTGAGAGTTAATTACTCTCTCCATGAGATCAAATTTTTAAGATAAGAATGTTTCACCAGTGTTCATGACCCAGAACCATGTATTTTAAGCTTGTGAACTTTGTTTAAGAACTCAGAAATGTATGTAATGGCATGGAACAAAGGCTGAGATAAAATCATGTCATTCTGGTAATATTTCTTGTATACAGATTGTTTATTGCTTATGTTCAATCTAAGAGCAGGACACAGTAATTGTCTGCTGAAGGTATCCAGCTCATTATTCTCAAACTACATGTTCTGTCTGCTGTTACAGTCTTACAGATGTTAATTGAGGACCGGTGGCTATGTAAAGCTAATAATGACAAAATAAGCTAAGCTCTAAGTGTGATTTTGTTATTATGTACATCCAAGAATTAGTTAAATCTGACAGATTTCCCGGGAAGTTGTGATTCTTGGTGAACAAAGCAGAGAAAGTCGTCGAGATCCCTAAAACAGTAGCAATCTTTTAGCATCTGATTATCCTGTGCGTGACACTTGGAAATAAACTCTTTATTTAAAGGCCTAGTTTTGCAGATCTCTTCTTTTTTCCCCTTCTTCCTTGGCAAGCAAAAAAAGAGATAAAAGGTTGCACATACTTGAAGGACAGAATTAAGAGCGAAGAAAAATGGAAACATATGGAGCTTCAACAGAGTCAACATTTCCAGAGGCTGATGTTGATAAAGCATTGAACCCTGCCCTAAACAGGAAGTTTGAAGTTGATCCTTTATCGTCAGATATTTCCACCGCAGAGGAGATCCAGCAGGTACTTTTGCACTCAATTCAACCAGTGCATACGCACAGTACAGTAGGAAAAAGGACATCAATCAAAGTTGTGGTTGTGTTTTTTTCTTTAAATCATTTATTATTTGATTTTCAATAAGTTAAGTTCCGATATTGAAAATTAGCCCGTGCAGAAATGTTATGCGAATCTCGATTTGCCTTTTGCCTCTTGCCTCTTGCCTCATCTGGTTATAAAAGGGATCTTCAAATCATAAGCTCATGTATACAAAAAAGGGGTTGTACAAGAATGTGCACAATTAGTAAAGACCATTAGTCTTTTCAATCCCCTCAGTCCCCTATTTATTTTTACATTTTTTCTGTTGTAAAATGACATCTGAAAATTTGAAACTCGTCGAGTTGAAATGAAAGAGGAGGATGATGGATTTCATCAAGCTTTCGTGCGAGCTCATTATCTATACTTCCTTTACCTTTCTTTACCCAAACTCTTTAGAAATATGTATCTGGTTTGGTAATTAAGAGCTTTCAACATGCTGACAGAAATTCATTCCATCAGCCTCTTGATATGCCCGCTAGTATGGATTTTTTTTTTTAATGACAATACAAAAGAATCTCACTGGGGATGGATAAACAAGAGGAAGTGATCAAACATCCTCATGCTTGTTCTTTGCTCGTTCTTGTACCGGTATATTATTTCTCCATCAAAGTTTTGAAGTATACTCTCATTGCATTTCAGGAACAAAATGAGGCTGCACAAAAAAAGCGAAGGGAAAAGCAGGATGCTTTGCAAAATCTCAAAACAACCATCTTTGTTTCAGCTATCATCGTTGCCGTTGCCGGGGCAGTATTTGCCATAACCAAAAAATTGAGAGAGAACTGAAATCACTGGCCAGATGATATTATAAGCTCCGGCAAGTGTTCAGTTTTTTTCCCGGTATCTTAATCGTTTTTGAAACTATTGTTTTCAGCTCACAAGGTATTCTTTCTAGAGAACTATTTTTTTTTTTTTTCCAAGCAGTGAGGGATGGGCATGGAAACTCCACCTTGCTTTGTGAAGTGCTACATTTTATAATAATTATTATTATTATCGAAGGAAACAATTGATGTTAACTCAAGTCTTAAATGTTTAAAGTTGCTGCCATTTTATGTCTAACTGGGAAATTGTTCTTGAAATTCTTTGAGAAGCAATTTGATAATCGTAGAGTACAACAAGAAGGAGATCAATGCTAATGCTCAATCGTTCGTTGCTTAATTATTTTTGGACGAGTTGGTTTTACTAATTTCTACTGCACAGCACAGAAAGGGAATTCAGGCGGAAACCTAAATGCAGCACAGGACATACAGAGGCCAAAGCCAGTATTTCTTTTCCCCGACAGGAAAGGAAAAACAGCAAATTACAATAGATGAAGTAGGGTTTCGATATGGACATTTAGGGCATGTTTTGGTAAATATTTTTTTTTAAATTGTTTTTTTTATAAATGTAATAAAATAATATTTTTTTTTTAAATTTTTTTTTTATATTAATACATTAAAGTAACTTAAAAATATTAAAAAATTAATTCAACCGCTTCTTCACTATGTGGAAAACCAACAAAAAAATATCCTCTTCTTTTAGGCAAGTGGACAAATGTCCAATTCTTAGGCAAAGAAACAAACCCCAAATAATTTATTCAGCACTGGCATATGCCAATAACCTATTTTTTTTAAAAGAAAAATTTTCGGTTCATAAATAATAAAAATAAGTTACTACAAATTACTTATTTTCATCAAGAATAACAAAATTATGTCAGAATTTAATTTCAATTAAAAAAATATATAGTGAAAAGTCATGTTATAAAATAATATAAATTATATCTTGAAACCTATAAGGTTATGCTGTTGGATTGAAATGATTTATTAACATGGTATCAAAGCTTTAATGATTAAGTGATTACGAGTTTGAATCTCATCAACCTTATTTATTTGACAAAAATAAAGCATAATGATAGTGTAGACATATACAAGTTTCAAGCCTACAAAACTTTCACTTGAGGGTATGTCTTAAATAATAATATAAATCATATTTTGGAATCTCATTACCAAATTTTCTTTGTAAGAAAAAAAAAAGAAAAAAAAAAGAAATAAGCAGTTAAGAACATAATATGCCTCCCTAATACAACAAAAACAAAACTAAAATCCATCCTCCCTAATACAACAAAAACAAAATTGAAATTCATCTATCCTTGTTGTTATTACCATTAAAAAATGACTTGTTTACTTCCAATCATTTTTTTCCCTTTTCTGACCACGACATATTTAACAATTTATTTTTTCTCATGTTCTCTTCATCATCTAACAAAAAAAATTTCTTTATCATAACTCAATTTTTAACCCCTCTCCAAGATCTCCAAAAAAAAAAAAGAAAAAAATGAAATAAAATGAAGCAAATCTATTTAAAACAAAAAAATGATGAAAATAAAATAAAAAATACAATTAGGGATAAAAATGAAAAGAAATACCGAGAAAAGGTTAAAATTGGCTAAATAGTTAAAAATTGAAAAGCCAATAATTGAATTGGAAGAGGCGGCAAAATGCAAGGACCATTTTAATGCAATAAAGGATGAAATTGAGAAGAAAAATTAAAAAAAATGTTGAAATTTCCAAAAATAAAAAGCTAAAGAATCAGGGATCAAATTAAAAAATACAAAGGAACTGAGGGACCTTTGTGAAAAAATATCATTTTCTCTTAAGTGAAATGACATTATTTTATTGTAAATGAAATTGTGCATTTCACTTAACTCATAACAAAAAAAAAAAAAGCAACAAAATGACATTGTTATGGTGCATGGCAAAAACAATGCTCTTTTTTCTTATACATAACAGTTTGTAACTTTTTTTTTATAGGTTTTTTTGCCATAGTTCAACCATATTTTTCTCTCTTTCATGCCTCCTACAAACTTTGAACAACATACCATCCCCCCCTCCATGTTTATTACATGCTCAGCAAAAAAATAAATAAAAATAAAACAACTCTCTAACTCTTTGAAATATCAATAAAAATGGTGTAAATAGACTAAGAAAAATAGCCTTAGCTAGAGATACAACAATGATGTATTGTTGAGATTAACCTAAAAGAATTAATGGTTGCGATCACGCCTCCACCACCAAAATGGTTCCATGATCTTCATCTAACCTATAAATAAAGGGAGAAAGTAAGAGAAAAGAGGAACCAAGTTAGAGAGAGAAAGTTCCAAGAGGAAGAAGAAAAAAGAGATTGAATTGAAAGGAGTGAGTATGTTTGAGCCAAGAGGTGAGAGAGATGATAGGAGAGGAGGAAAGAAAAAAAGGAAAAAAAGAGAGGAAAAAAATCTAAATAAGAAAACCTAAAAAAGAGAGAGAAGAAAAGGAGAGTATTTTAGCTAAAAATAGAGTTGGAGTGAGTCATGAAGAAGCAAAAGAGGAAAGAAGAAGAGAGAAAGAAAACATAAGAGAGAAAGAAAATAGAAGAGAAAACTATTCAAAAAACCCTTTTACTGCTAGCATGCTAATATTTTAATCACCACAATAGATTCTCCCTTACCTAGAACTAGCCCAAAGATAAGTCATATCTTTTTTCCTTTTTTTGTTATAATAGGTTTTGCAAATTTTACTATTTATAATGTAAAATAATAAACTTGTCATTTTTCATGCATTATTGCTATTCATCCATGCATTTTTATTTTATTTTTTTATTGACTTCACATTAATGTTAGCTTTATTTTGTAAAAATGATTTATCACCTCTTTGAATATACATGTGTATGTAAAAATTCATTTTTGAAAGTAGATTACTATTCACACATTTTTTTTTTTTTTTTTTTACTTTCTTCATGATAACATTATGTTTTTATCTTTTTACATGTACGTATGTGTAATTATTTATTAAAAAAAACAAAAACTAAAACAATGTTTGTCTCATGTGCGTGTGGGGCATGTCGAGATGTCGGGATCGAGGAGCAGCTACCTAGTTGTTTGGTTTATAATCATTAGGAGACCCATGTGAACTAGTCTTATATAAAATTCTAGGATAAAAAACTAGTTATGGTTGGGAAATGTATTAGTATCCTTAATGCATCTTACCTAAGATAAACTGCATTGTATGATCTAGATATCACTTAAAGGTATTGACAAGTTCCTAATCAATGGTCTGTTTATGGCTTAAAACAAATATTAACGCTCATGAATAAATTTAGTATTTTAAATTTATTATAAACTAGTATACCTAAATAAATTCTTGTGAGAAAAAAATCATATAGATGCCCTGACAAGGTTCATCAATCCTGGAAGGTGAACGGGTTTTCCATAACTCATATATCATGGTGAAAATATTTTAAATTAAAATTGATGAATATTCAAAATAATTCTAAGAATTTTCTAGGCAACTTCTGTTATATAAATACAAATCTACTTAGAAGTCCAATATTTATATAAGAATGTTGACCATTAATTCTCATAAAAAATTTAGGATTTATGAAATATTTTTTAAATTCTCATGTATTCAATAAACTAGTTATTAAATCTAAAAAAATATATGTAAAGATAGTTTTTGAATTTTTATGTATGTAAAAAAACTATTAAATCATATCTTGTATTTTTTAAGTCAAAATATGATATTAATTTATTTTTTAAAATGACAAATCATTTTAGTGAATCTTCATTTTCTTGTAGGACTGCAAATTCAGGCAGTTATCTATATAAATTATCGGATAACTTGTTAATTTTGTGTTGCTCACGGTTGTGATTCATCATGGGCAAAGCTACATTATGGGGTAGAGGGCAATTGCCTCCGTAAATCTTTTGAACTTTTTCCTTCATTCCTTAAACTTTTTTATGTTTTCATACAGTTCCAAATAGAGATGCATTAATTGCTGCCAAAAAAAGAAATTACCCTCAAATAAAAAGTATAATTAAATCACTGTGATTGATTGAACTTTCTGTGTGCGGTACAAGTACAACACAAGTGCTGTTCTTCTAGGTGAGAGAGGAAGAGGGAGATTTATGGTGATTAAAGGAAAGTAAAATAACAGCATTAAGCTGGTCTTATTTGAGTTGCAACACTGTGATGCATGGAGAGCATATGATCTCTTATTTAGTACAGTAAAATAAGCACCAGGGGACTCCTTATGATCTCATTTTTGGCAGAACGATTAACCAATTATAGGAACTCGAGTAACAATTCTGTTCCTGTCAATCCAAACACGAACCCTGGTGCAAGAAAACTCTCCGCTCACAACCGTTCCTTCCAGCACAACCTGAGCATCAACATTAGGGTTTTGCGTCTCCACTGTCACTATAGCCACCCTTGCTTGTGCTCCAAGGAGCTCTGGCCATGAACTCTTACCTGCAAAAGTAACAAATGATTGTATCATAACACACTGCAGTTTATACAAAATGCTATTAATTCTAAACTATATGACAGAGTTTAGTCTCTACCTTGACACTCTGAAGCCATTGTGTTTTTTCTAATGCTCCACTCTCTAACAAATATTTCTTTCTGCTGCAAATTAAGCTGTGATTGCATTTGAGATAGTAATGGGTACTTATAGTGCTTCGTGTTCGATAGCTTGACTTCACCGTTACTGACCTTTAACCAAGAAGGCTTTAAAATTCAATTCTGTACAGCTAGCGACGAGAGAAATCGGACTTCCGTTCCCACGATTTTACAGGTGAATTAATCCCCCTGAATTTTTCTTTCTTCGTTTTAACGATATACGCGTTCAAAATAATGATCGATCAAGAAGACGCTCACCCTCTCTCTCTCTCTCTCTCTCTCACTGGCCATCAAAACTAATGACTTAGCGCATTTTCCTATATGTGTGTTTTGTCATGTTGCATAAATTTAAATCATTCAATTAAGATTAAATATAGTTTTAGTATAGGATGAAGATTATAAGAACTTCATTTTTATATTAATTAATATATCTCACTTAATTTAAATCCATGAATTAATTAAAAACCATAGGTTAGATTATTTGAAGTTTGACTAAATTCAGAGGTGTGTTTATTTTTATGGGAAAAAGCCAGTCCATAATTGTGTGTATTTTGTTTTTCTTTTTCCTTCTATCTTGGGAGATTACCCGCCATCATATATTAAACTTTCACACACATATTAGAATGGTCGTATTTTAAAAATATTTTTGAAAAAATTAAAAAAATTAAGTTTTTTATTTTAAATTATTTTTTTTATTTTGTGTTTTCAGATATATTAAGGTTCAGATTTTAAAAATAATTTTTAAAAAATAAAAAAAAATATTATTTTAATAAATTTAAATTATTCAATACTTTAAAAATAATCATTATTGTATTTCTTATATTTTGATCAGGTCAAAATAAGCAGGTTATCCATATCATGACCTCGTTTAAAAAATAATTTGACTGCTGACAACCTGGTTTGAATGTTGATATTCACGAGGGAGCTTAACTCTTAGTTCTCGAACCAGTACAGTATGCGTGTAGGCGCACATGTCATGAAACATTTTATTACCTTGACTAATTATTCAATTTCTATTCAGCTTCCCAGGATTGCAGAATATTGAGTTCAGCTCTATCTCCTCCTTTAGTTAGGGTTCTAAAATCAATCACCTTTTCTATGTGAAGAGAGAAAGAAAAGATACTGTTCATCACTGGTAAAATATAGTCTAGAAAGAGATGATGAATTAGTTCTTGGCTTTCGTTGTAATCTCTTGATGTCCTAAACTGTCCATTGCCGTAAAATTCAATTCTCGGACAGCTAAAAACGAAATTGTGCAGTCTTTTTTTCTCTCTCTTTTTTTTAAATGGTTTTACTTTGGGAAAATTAAGTCATACATTTTCATAAGACTTCCAATGTATAAATATCGGCTGAGTAAACATTGTACCTTGACTCTTTCAATTCAATTAATGCTAATCAACCTTATCAGCTTAAGTGGTAATTGGGTTATAAAAAGAAAAGAAAAGAATATTCTATGGTGGTTTATTTCACACTTCATAATTTGTATTTGATGTTATGGTATTGAAAGCTTTTTTAAAATATTTTTAATTTAAAAATTCATTACAATATTTTTTTTATTTTTAACATTAACATACTAAAATCATAAAAAAATTTTAAAAATTAATTTAATAATCTCTTAAGATAAATATAATTAAAAAAAAACAAAACAAAACATACCACACTCCTGCACAATATCTTCAAATGTTGATACTTGCAAAACAGCTGGTATATATTTAACATAATTTGAACATATTCCTGATTCCTTGATGAGTAAATCATTGCTATTGAATGGATGATGATGGAGTTATTTCTCCTCCATCCACTCTTTTTTACCAGAGTATTGCAAGAGTATACGTGCAACCATTACATAAGAACGACAATCAATGATGAAAAACAAGCGGGAGCCAACAGGAGCTGCTTCTGTATTTTTTCTTTTCTTTTCTCAAATTTATGTTTTGACCATTGGGGATTACGGCTGGTTTGTTTTTTATTTTAAAAATATTTTAAATAAATTAAAAAAATTTATTTTTAATTATTTTTTTTATATTTTCAGATTATTTTAATGTGCTGGTATCAAAAATAAATTTTTTAAAATAAAAATATATTATTTTAATACATTTCTAAATAAAAAACACTTTAAAAAGCAATCGCAACCATACTTTTAAATAAATTCAAAATTAATGTGTTGGCGATGGTAGCAGTATGGAAACTAAAAATGCATAAATTACACTAGATTATCATGAACATAAAAATATCTACTTAGTGTTTCTATTTTTTTTAATTGAGAAGTAAAAAAAAAAGTAGAAAAGGGAAAAGAAAAATAGTTTTTCGTTTGTAAGCAAATCCTAAGAGATTGATCAAGAAAGCAGACCGGGAAAATCAAACATGGACTAATAGATTAGTAATAACACTAACAATAAATTATTTATGAAAAAATAATTTGGATTTTTTTATTCTTAAAATTTTTAAATATACCTTAAATATGATTTTATCACAATTATTAAATTTTGAGCTTTCAATCACACATAAAATATGATCATTCTATTTTGATAATTTTTATTAACTTGCTTTAATAATTATAATTTTTTAATAAAAATAATTATTCTCTAAAAACCTTTTATTATCTAAGATAAATAAGAGATACATTAATAAAAAAAAATTAATGAATTTTTTTTCAAAATGATAATATTTTCAAGTATAAATGGATCGATCTTGAAACCTTTAACTCCAACTACCTGTCTAGCACTAGTTTCTAATTAAACCTTGTAACAATTGACCTAAGATGAATTGATCGATTTCTCGAGTTTAAAAACAACTTTAATGATCAGTAAAAACATGAATTAAATTTTCAAAAAAAAAACTTTGAGATAAATAACTTTTTTAAAAATATTGAGAAGATGCCAAATTGATCAACCTTGGTCACCCCACAATCCAGGTCATGACCTCCATTGAGTTTAATAACTTTATTTTTTTATAAACTATTTTTATTTAATCATAAGAAAAAAATATATAGTTGCAAAATCGAGTATCAAACTTAAAATTGATGTTTATTTAAGACCTTAATATACCTTATAGAAAGTAGAAAAAATAAATCATAAAACTCATTTCCCAACCAATCTAATATTGAAAAAGGGTGAAGTAAAGAAAAATCAATTAAAAAATTAAAGAAGCAAAAACTAAAGAAAAAAACATTTTGGTTTAAATGAGTATATATGTCAAATTCATGTATCAGGTAACCCAAATCAACAAGTCAAGCCTGTTAATCGGGTCATAGATTCCAATGGAATTAATAACTTGTTTGTTTCTCTGAAACTACTGTTTAATTAATTATATGATAACAAAAATAGACAATTGATTAATACTTAAAAGTACATTTTTATCAAGGTTTTATATCATTATTTTTGCAATTGAAGTATCAATAACTCCATAACTAAAACATGCTTTATAATAATATATCTAATAATATAAGATACCTTTAATTTATGGTAAATATTCATTTTAAATACAGGTCTATTATATAAACAAAAGAATTGATTGATGAATTCAAGAACTGAAATTGAAAGGACAAAGAGATAGCCAAACTTAGAAAAGAGATGCCGGTGCAGTCTAAACCGGAACACTGTTCGGTAATTAGGTCATATCTGGAGCTGTAGATCTCA
>NW_011500143.1:143908-148063 GCF_000495115.2 Populus euphratica
TTATTATTATTATTATTATTATTATTATTATTATTAGTACTACTACTACTATTATTATTAGTATTATTATTGCTTCTATTATTATTGTTGTTGTTTATAATTATTGTTTATAATTGTTGTTTATAATTTGTACAATTAACCTCCCTGTGGTTCGACCCCGGTCTTGCCGGGTTATTTATTACTTCGACACTCCTGCACTTGGGAGAAGACATCAATCTTTTAGTCGTGTCAAGTTTTTGGCGCCGTTGCCGGGGAGGTAAGTTCTTGTATAAATTATAGTATTTATTTTATTTTCTCTTTTCACTTTTCTTGTATATAACTTTGTTTCTTTTCTTTTGTTTCTTTTTATTTTGTTTTCTTCCTCCTTCTTTTGCTTTGTTGTTCTTCTTTTTATTTTATTCCTACACGTGCATGAGAGTGTGGTCACGTACATCAAGTGGTAGACTTTGTAGGGTATCCTCATCATTTTCAGAAAATATGGCCGAAGAAGATAATCAATCACTTCATAATGAGAATAATGAGAATAACCGTGCTAGAACACTTAGAGACCACATGAATCCCACAAGAACAAGTGCACCATCATGCATAGTTTTTCCTCCTGATGCATCTCATTTTAATTTTAAACCAGGTATTATTCAACTTTTACCTTCTTTTCATGGTTTGGAATTGGAAAATCCATACTTGCATTTAAGGGAATTTGAGGAGGTGTGCAACACATATAATAATTTAAATTGTAGCATGAACACCATCAGATTAAAGCTTTTTCCTTTTTCATTAAAAGATAAAGCTAAAACATGGCTACAAAATTTAAGACCAGGATCCATTCGTGCTTGGGATGAAATGCAACAACAGTTTTTAAAGAAGTTTTTTCCATCTCATAGAACAAACTCTTTCAAAAGACAAATCACTACTTTCACTCAAAAACCAGGAGAAACATTTTACCAATGTTGGGATAGGTATCGAGACTTGCTTAGTACTTGCCCTCATCATGGTTTTGAAACATGGAGATTGGTTTCACATTTCTATGAAGGGTTAACACCTAAAGATAGGCAAATGGTTGAATTGATGTGCAATGGAACTTTTGAAGATAAAGACCCTGATGAAGCAATGGAGTACTTAGACTTGTTAGCTGAAAATGCTCAAAATTGGGACACCGCGGGTACTTATGAGGCACCGAGTAAAACTCAACCTCATACATCTAGTGGAGGTATGTACAACCTTAGGGAAGATCATGACCTTCAAGCCAAGTTTGCATCTTTAGCTAGAAAAGTCGAGGCACTAGAATTGAAAAAGAGTGGTCAATTAAAATCTGTTGAAAACATTGTGTGTCAAATCTGTGAAACAAATGAACACTCAACCAACGATTGTCCAACCTTGCCTTCTTTTAAAGAATGTCTCCATGAACAAGCCCATGCTTTAAACAGTTTTCAAAGGGCCAACCACAACCCATACTCCCAAACATACAACCCTGGTTGGAGAAATCACCCAAATTTCAGTTGGAAGAGTGACAATGCACAAACTTCACAACCACCATTTCAAGCACACCACAATTTCCAAAATTCTCATGGATATGCACCTCCTTATGCTCCACCTTCTAGAAGAAATCTTGAGGAAACATTGCATGCATTCATTGAAAAGCAAGAGACAATCAATACTCAACTTGCTCAAAATATGACAGATTTTAAAGATACTCTTGCAAAATTGACATCTGCTCTTAGTTTCTAAGAGAAAGGTAAGTTTCCATCTCAACCACAAAAAAATCCTAAGGGGCAATATAATGCTAATGCAAGTAGTTCCGGAAGCCAACACATGGATAAAGTCAAATCAGTCACTACTCTTCGCAGTGGTAAAGTTATTGAAAAACCCACTCTTGAACCTTGTGAGAAAGATAATGAGTTAATCTCTGAGGGTAAGGAAGGGGTTGAATCTGAAAATTGTAAAGAAACGACTGATTCCTTGCCAGTACTTCCATTTCCTCATGCCATGACCAAACAAAGAAAAGTCAATCACAATTCTAAAATTTTTGAAACTTTCAAATAGGTAAGAATCAATATACCTTTGCTGGATGCTATTAAACATGTTCCTTCCTATTCTAAATTTTTAAAAGATCTATGCACGGTGAAGAGGAAACTAAATGTGAAAAAGAAAGCCTTTTTAGCCGAACAAGTAATTGTCATTCTTTAGAACAATAATACTTTGAAATATAAAGACCCTAGTTGTCCTACAATTTCTTGCTTTATTGGAGAACATAAAATTGAGAGAGCCTTACTTGATCTTGGAGCTTGTGTAAATGTACTTCTATATTTAGTTTTTCAAAGTCTCAATCTAGGTGAGTTAAAACCAACTTCTGTAACTCTTTTACTTGCCGATAGATCTGTAAAAGTGCCTAGAGGAATAGTCAAAGATGTGTTAGTAGAAGTCGATAAATTCATTTATCCTGTGGATTTTATTATCTTGGACACACAACCTGTTGAAGTATGTAATTCATTTCCTATTATTTTAGGACGTCCTTTTCTTGCAACTTCTAATACATTGATTAATGGACACAGAACCTGTTGAAGCATGTAATTCATTTCCTGTTATTTTAGGACGTCCATTTCTTGCAACTTCTAATGCATTGATTAATTGTAGGAATGGACTGATGAAGCTATCATTTGGAAACATGACATTGGAGATGAATATTTTCAACATTTACAAGTAACATGGAGATGATAATGATTTATAAGAAGTAGATCATATTGATGAATTAGTTTATGATCAACTTAAATCTACTTTAAGTAAAAATGAGTTGGATGAATCTAAAGATTTGCAAATTATTTATTTTGAGGAAGAAATCACAGATGAAAAACACACCGAAAATATTAATACAGATCTTTTATCAAAAGTGACAACAAATTCGACATTTGACATCACACCAATCGATGATTACTTTCCTAACGAATCCTTACTTTCTCTTAGTCCAATACCTTGGTATGATAAAAATATCAATTTTCTTACTTTAGGAGATTTGCCAGCTGATTGGAGTACCCAAGACAAAGAAAAGTTTTTTAACGAAGTGAAGAACTTTTATTGGGATGACCCTAACTTATTCAAATATTGTCCTGATCAAATATTTCAAAGATTCATTCCCGACAATGATGTAAGTAGTGTCGTTAAACATTGTCATTTTGAAGCATGTGGAAGTTATTTTTTTGTCAAAAAAGACAGCTACAAAAATCTTTCAAAATGGATTTTATTGGCTCACCATGTTCAAGGACACGCATGCATTCTGCAAAACTTGTGAAAATTGTCAAAAAGTTGATACTGGTAAAAATATTTTATTTTATAATTCTCAACTCCATTTATTCTCTAGAGAGTTAAGATCAAGATGGGGCAGTCCATTTATTAAGAAACATGTGTATCCTTATAGGGCCTTTGATATTGAGAATTCAATGAATGACAATATTTTTAAGGAAAATGGACATCGTTTGAAAGCTTAGTTTGATAATTTTCTTAGTGAAAATGAATCAACTGGTTTGAATGATCTTGTAGATAAAAGTTGATTATTTTGTTTTTCTCACATTTGTTTTTGTATTACTTTTTGAGTGATTTTTGCTAGTATCTCTCACTCCGGTCAAATGGCGGACAACGGTACTCCGTGACTTAAGTCGGTTCTTTCTGTTTCCCATAATAACTGATATCTATATACATATTTGTGCAATTCTTTGAATCTCTCTTCCAATTCTCATCTGATAATGGATACTAATCTTGAAAAATTGAAAAAGTATTTTCTTGCTCTACCTTAGAATGCAATTACAAAAATTCACCGTGCTAGATGTGCAAGATTGAGATTATTAATAAATCATGAAATTCCTGAAGATATTCACTAGTTGATTGATACAAAGGTCCAATTATCAGGTGAGTCCTTGAATTCCTTCATTTCACACACGCCTGTAATAGGTAAAAGCACTTTTACAAAGAAACGTCGTGCAAAACGACTGAAAGTCTGTCATCGATGTGCTAGATGGACTTGTAATACACAATGTCGTTCTTTAGGAATGGTATCTATGTCCTAGGAAAGAAAAGGAGATTTTAGAACTAGCAAATCATCTTAGTTAGGTGCTAACTAAGAGAAAGATTCATTTAGTGTATGGGGGAGGCAATCTGGGGTTAATG
>NW_011500143.1:150092-162850 GCF_000495115.2 Populus euphratica
ACTTTGCTTTCATTAATATCAAGTTTATGCCTTTCATTTCCTTTCGTTTACTTAGTTAACTCTTACATACTACTACTAGTATTATTATTATTATTACTGCTACTAATATTATTGTTGTTACTGTTGTTGTTTATAATTTTTATTTATAATTTGTACAATTAACCTCTCTATGGTTTGACCTCGGTCTTGTCGGGTTATTTATTACTTCGACACTCATGCATTTAGGAGAAGACAACAAATTTATGATTTTTTTTTAGTAATAATATTTTTTAAAAAATTATTAATGATAATGACAATGGTAATGATAACAATAAGAATAATACTATTGATTATAAACTTAGCTCTAACGCCCTAGTCAGACCCAAGTTTATGGGGTTTGGTTCCCTTAATAACAATAAAATATTAATAGTTTTTAATCTTTTCAAATCAAATTTATTGTTCTTCTTCAATTGTAATATGTTTTTAAAAATTAATAATAATAAAAATAATAAAAATATTAAGAATAAGAATAACACTAATAATAATAATAATAATAATAATAATAATAACAACAACAACAACAATAATAATTTTTAATTTTACCATTCAAATCAAATATATGGTTTTTTAAATTTATTAATAATTATATTAATAATAATGACAATAATAATATTTATAATAATATTAAACATATTTGACCCAAGTACTTATAGTTTTTAATTTTACCCTTTAAAACAAATCTATAGGTTTTTTCAATAGTAATAATATTTTTTAAAATTTATTAATTATTATATTATAAATAGTTATTATAATAAAATAATAATATTTATAATACAAATAATAATATTAAACTTGCATGATCCAAGTTTAAGTGGATCTAGCTACAATGTTAAGTCCAAGAGCCTTAAATGTAGGTTTAGTTGTAAAGCAGTGTCGTGAAGTTATAATGACTAAAGAGAAAAAATTAATATTAAAGAATAAAGGTAAACAAAAAAATTAATAAAAAAGAAAAAAACAAAGCAAGCGAGGAGGGGTACAATAAAATCTCTTCATAATATCATGATAATCTAATGAAAAGTTAATAAAATAAATTTTAAAGTTTAATTTTCAATAAAATCGATGTTAAAATATGAAATTTGAAGAAAAAAACTAATTAGAAAAAAAGAAAAAAAATTAAATCAATTAGGTGAACTTGTCATACTAGTTTAATCCATCAAATGTTGGAATCCGTATCATTAGAGTGTAATAAATAAATAAATAAATAATTTAATATTAACAAACTAAATTAAATAAAACATATTAATTAAAAATAAAAAAAATGTATAACTAAAAGGTATCTTGCATTCAATCTATAGTTACAAAAAAAAGATGCAAGAAAATAAAAACGAGCACACACGAATCCTAAACTCAATTACACCCACTCTGACTCTACCTTGATTAATTCAATAAAATAGCATTACAATGAATGGATAAATATCTAGAAAAAGATGCTAAGATATACAAATTGGTATTTAATAAGAGTGTTGATGGTTAGGTTCAAATTAAAAAACCAACTAAATCAAATTAGATTGATTAAGAAAAATATAGATCAAACCTGATTGAATTCCAGTTTAAATTAAATCAATTCAGTTCAGTTTGGTTTTTTTAAATAACACCATAAACCTAATCCATTAATATCTAATTAGTTAGGTAACATTGCTAAAATCAAACTTCTCTCTTCAAACAATTTTCACAATGTAATTGATAAGATTTAACAATATGGGATCCGATTTAGTATAGTTACATCTGTTCAAATGCTTTATATCCATACTGGTTAATTTTTCAATCTTTTTCATAACACTAAAAAGGAGGACTCAATTAAAAAATATGTGAATAGATTGGAAGAGACCACCCAGATAAATCCTTTTGTTTTCTTTTTAATGCAAAGTCATGTTGCAAAAACATGAGGTTACAAATGTTTACGATAGGTAGATGATGTTAAAAATTACCTTCAAAAAAGAGAAAAGAATCGAAGAGTGAAGCCAGGGAGGTAAAGAGATGAGTCTGGGTTTGGCTAGATAATGTGGAAAAGAAAAAATGAGATAGAGATGAGATGAGATGCAAAGCAGATGAAAGCAAAAGGATAGTAAAAAAAGAGAGGAGAATTTTTCACAAGTAATTGATCCAAGAATGAGATGGAGATAAAATGTAAAGCAGATAAAAAGGAAAGGACGAATGAGAGAAGTATTCTTAGACAAAAGCTTTTTATAAGGGGTGGAGAGTTATGTTATGTTAGGGTTAAGTTAATTTATATATTTTTTTAATTTTTATAGATATTAGGTATTTTTTGTTGGATCAGTTTGGTTTATTAGTTTACATTGTAAATCAAAATCAAAATCAAACCAAATAAATTTTATGATTTTTAAAATTAGTATAATTAGTTTTTCATTTTGGTTGAATTTTTTTTGTTATTGTTTTTAATTTTTTTAATTTTTATCAGTTAATTAATATTTTTAAATACCGCCGGCATCCAGTAACCTCTCGGCAACTAAGGAAGCTCTTTCTCATAGACAAAACATTGCTCTCGTATTTGCTTACATGTAATTGTGAAGCTCCTAAAAAACCTTGAAAATTTCTTCCATTGGCTGCAGGTCACACGAGCTGCACACAAAATTACAATACTGAAGCTTGAAAATTATAAAAGCGTGGAAATTGAATTTAATATCTGTAGCCTTTAACCTTTTTGGTTCAATTACCCACAACAGCAAAACACCACATTCAAGCATAGGATGTTTATCAGGGAACGAAGAAGAGGTGTCTGAATTCGAGATTGCTGAGCCTCCAAGATGATTTGACCACCTGGACTCCCTGGGTACAGGTGATATGACTGATGAGATAAAAGGCACCTCGGGAGATGAAGGTGTAGCAAGCTGAGCAGATTCCGAATGGATTCCTAGTGAGATAAATAGGGTTCTTCCAATTAATTTTTACCCCATATAATGAACAGTAACAAGTGTTTTGTATACACCAAATTCAAAACACTGTTTACAGCAGCATATGAATTGAATTTGGAGTATTCTTGTAATCAATGTTTGAGAGTATACTGATCCTTATTTTTTAAAGCATATTTTATTTAAAAATATATTAAAATAAAATTATTTATTTTTAAAAGTTATTTTTAATTTCAATACATTAAAATAATTTAAAAACACTAAAAAATATTAATTTAAACTAAAAAATAATAAAAATTTAATTCTTTTCAAAAACACCTTTAAAATACAAAAATAAATAATAAACAAGAACTTAATTATATCATATTGCTTCTATCATGAATCAGTAACATGTATATTCAGGGTCGAGAACATCTCATACAAGTTTTGAGAATTTGGGGTTATGTTTAGGATTTGGACGAGAAGAAAAGGTTGAATGTGATGGCTGGTTTTTTTTTTTTTACTTTTAATGATAAAGTTGTAATTTTTAATATAAAAGTTATTTAGTCATTAAATGTAGAAGAATTGTAAATTTATTAACAACCAGATTTTTTATTAAGTCTTTGTTGGAGGATATTAAATTCAGAATATAAATTAGAATTTTTTAAATTATAATAATTAATCATAATTTGAACCAATTATAAAACCTTAAGAGTAATTTTTCTAAAAGAACAATTAACCAAAGAGCAACAAAATTACAACATTGAAGCTTGTAAAATATAAAAGTCTGTGGCACATAAGTATTTTTCTTCTTAATTAATTAAGAAATTAAGAGTACATCCTCGCCCTCATCCCTCGTCCTCATGGACAATATTGCGAGCATACGATTTTTACCAAACCCATTATCCCTTTTCTAATCTCTAATATATATTTTTTTTTTGACAAACATCTCTAACAAAAAACCTCTATTTTATCAAATTACTATAGTATGTCCCATTCTAGAGTAAATTAATTAACCCGATAGGTTCTTCGACTTAAATCTTGTAAGTGTAAATTTTGGATAATCATGGCTTAATGTGTGTGAGTGAGCCTTGTTGCAGATGAAGAATAATACCAAAATTTAGTCATATATATGTAACTTTCATTGAACTGGTCTTGTGCGAAAATCCGATTGCATAATAATATTGCAGGCATCCATATCTCTTAATAGCATGCTTGAAATCTAACCAATGACAGGGACGCGAGTAACAATTCTGTTTTGGTCAATCCATACACGAACCCTAGAGCAAGAGAAATCTTTAGTCACTGGTGTTCCTTCCAGCACGACTTGAGTGTCAACGTAAGGGTTCTGCGTCTCAATTGTCACTACAGCAACCCTTGCTTGTGCTCCAAGGAGCTCTGGCCATGAACTCTTTCCTGAAAGTGCAAAGACATTATTGTTACTGCACACGCACATTCCATTAACAAATGCCATTAATCCTGATCTATGAGTTTATTCATAATTACCTTGACAGTCTGATGCTATATCTCTGATCTTCTTCCCTCTCTTACTTCTTTGATGTTGTTGTACATGTGAGACCCTGATATTGGGTATTTATAGAGCAACATTCTGTAGTTTGTGCTTGACGGGAACTGAGCTTTTAGCCATTACATTCAACATTCAATCCTGTACAGCTAAACGAGAAATTGGACCTCTCTCCCCTAGAAGAACAGCAGTTGAGCCAAAATATAGTATTTATTTTTTTGAGAGACTTTGTCATATGAACACTAAATTAATAAAATAATTTTTTTGTATTTTTTGAAATGAAAAATGTTTTTAGTGATTCTCATTTTCTTGTAAGACTGCAAATTCAAATTCAAACTGTTGTCTATATAAATCATCGGTTGTGATTCATCATGGGCAAAGCTAGATTATGGAGTAGAGGGCAATTGCCTCCGTAAATCTTTTGAACTTTTTCCTTCATTCCTTGAACTTTTTTATGTTTTGATACAGATCCAAATAGAGATGCATTAATTGCTCCTCATAATTTTATTTTTCCCGCCACCAAAAAAAATTACCCTCAAATAAAAAGTATAATTAAATCACTGTGATTGATTGAACTTTCTGTGTGCGGTACAAGTACAACACAAGTGTTGTTCTTCTAGGGGAGAGAGGCGGAGGGAGATTAATGGTGATTAAAGAAAAGTAAAATAACAGCATTAAGCTGGTCTTATTTGAGTTGCAACACAGTGATGCATGGAGAGCATATGATCTCTTATTTAGTACAGTAAAATAAGCACCAGGGGACTCCTTATGATCTCATTTTTGGCAGAACGATTAACCAATTATAGGAACTCGAGTAACAATTCTGTTCCTGTCAATCCAAACACGAACCCTGGTGCAAGAGAACTCTCCGCTCACAACCGTTCCTTCCAGCACAACCTGAGCATCAACATTAGGGTTTTGCGTCTCCACTGTCACTATAGCCACCCTTGCTTGTGCTCCAAGGAGCTCTGGCCATGAACTCTTACCTGCAAAAGTAACAAATGATTGTATCATAACACACTGCAGTTTATACAAAATGCTATTAATTCTAAACTATATGACAGAGTTTAGTCTCTACCTTGACACTCTGAAGCCATTGTGTTTTTTCTAATGCTCCACTCTCTAACAAATATTTCTTTCTGCTGCAAACTAAGCTGTGATTGCATTTGGGATAGTAATGGGTACTTATAGTGCTTCGTGTTCGATAGCTTGACTTCACCGTTACTGACCTTTAACCAAGAAGGCTTTAAAATTCAATTCTGTACAGCTAGCGACGAGAGAAATCGGACTTCCGTTCCCACGATTTTACAGGTGAATTAATCCCCCTGAATTTTTCTTTCTTCGTTTTAACGATATACGCGTTCAAAATAATGATCGATCAAGAAGACGCTCACCCTCTCTCTCTCTCTCTCTGGCCATCAAAACTAATGACTTCGCGCATCTTCTCATTTTTCTTCTCATTTTCCTATTTGTGTGTTTTGTCATGTTGCATAAATTTAAATCATTCAATTAAGATTAGATGGACAAAATTTAAAATATTTTAGTGTAATATGAAGCTTATAACAACTTCATTTTTTATATTAATTAACATATCTCACTTAATTTAAATTCAAGAATTAAAAACCATAGGTTAGATTATTTGAAGTTCGACTAAATTCAGAGGTGTGTTTATTTTTATGGGAAAAAGCCAGTCCATAATTGTGTGTATTTTCTTTTTCTTTTTCCTTCTATTTTGGTAGATGACCTGCCATCATATTTTAAACTTTCACACACATATTAGAATGGTTGTTTTTTATATTTTAAAAATACTTTTGAAAAAATTAGAAATTTTGTTATGTTTTTTATTTTCAAATTAATTTTTTTATTTTGTATTTTCAGATATCTTGAAATGCAGATTTTAAAAATAATTTTTATAAAATAAAAAATATATTATTTATATATATTTTTAAATTAAAAATACTTTAAAAAATAATCATTTATGTATTTCCAAACTCATTATATTTTGATCCAGTCAAAATAAGCAGGTTATCCATATCATGACTGAAGGATTTATGACAATTTGACTTCTGACAACCTAGTTTGAATGTTGACATTCACGAGGGAGCTTAAATCTTAGTTCTCAAACCAGTACTGTATGTGTGTAGGCGCACATGTCATGAAACATTTTATTACCTTGACTAATTATTCAATTTCTATTCAGCTTCCCAGGATTGCAGAATATTGAGTTCAGCTCTATCTCCTCCTTTAGTTAGGGTTCTAAAATCAATCACCTTTTCTATGTGAAGAGAGAAAGAAAAGATACTGTTCATCACTGGTAAAATATAGTCTAGAAAGAGATGATGAATTAGTTCTTGGCTTTCGTTGTAATCTCTTGATGTCCTAAACTGTCCATTGCCGTAAAATTCAATTCTCGGACAGCTAAAAACGAAATTGTGCAGTCTTTTTTTCTCTCTCTTTTTTTTAAATGGTTTTACTTTGGGAAAATTAAGTCATACATTTTCATAAGACTTCCAATGTATAAATATCGGCTGAGTAAACATTGTACCTTGACTCTTTCAATTCAATTAATGCTAATCAACCTTATCAGCTTAAGTGGTAATTGGGTTATTAAAAAAAAAAAAAAACGTGCTCTGGTTGTTTATTTCACGCTTCATTCTTGTGCAAAAAGTTTTTTAAAAGTATTTTTAATTTAAAAATATATTAAAATATTTTCTTTATTTTTAATGTCAATACGTTTAAATTATTAAAAAAACATTAAAAAAAATTAATTTGATAATCTTTTAAGGTAAATACAATTTAAAAAAAAAACATTCAAAAACAAAACCTACCACGCTCAGTATCTTCAAACTTTGATACTTGCAGAACAGCTGGTATATACTTGACATAATTTGCACATAGTCTAGATTCCTTGATGATCAGTGAAGCATTACTATTGAAGGGATGATAATGGAGTTATTTCTCCTCCATCCACTCTTTTTTACCAGAATATCGCAAGTATACGTGCAACCATTACACAGGAATACAATCAATGATGAAAAACAAACGTTCGCCAGCGGGAGCTGCTTCTTTTCTGTGGTTTTATGTTTTGCCCGCTAAGGATTAGGAAAGGAAGGTGTATTGCATGAAATTTATTTGGAAATATATTAAAATAATATTTTTTTATTTTTTATTGATTTTAAATAAAAAATCAAATTTAAAATTTAAAAAAAATATAATTTCAGCTCAATGTTCAATTTTCATCACTTTTCCTCAACATTAAAATTGTGATGAAGTTGAGACCACAGGTCATGAATTAATTAAAAGATGCCATAAAGGTTGCATTATGACTGCTACAGTCCAACTTGCTAGCAAGATGATTTTTATTTTTTGATATTTAAGTTTTTATAATTTATATTTTAGCCCCGCATGAAAAGTACTAAAATTAAAAAAATATAAATAATAAAAAAATAATATTAATATACTCTAAAAATAATTAAAAATTAGTTGAGGATGTTAAAAAATCCTTCTCAATTCTTATCTAAAATGGGGTTGAATACCAAAAATGAGCCCAAAAATTTTATTTTGTTTGTCGTTTTGTATCCGGGATATGACATTACACATAATGCATATTCTGGATATTTAATTTACTTTTAAACAATAAAACGATTATGTTTAACTGTATTTTTAGATAAGAATCTTGTTATTGAGAAGGACTTGTCTTGAACCTTAAGTTGAAGACAAACTAACAATTAAAAATTATAACACAACTTTGAATTTTAACAGATAAAACAATGCAGTCTACTATAGGTAGGGCATATTTGAGATACTAATATCTTTTCTTTATGCAACCAGTCTATATACCTAATCTCTGAGATCAGTTAGGGTTCCTAATAATTAAAATATTAGGTGGCGACTCCTATTCAATTTTTTATTAATAAAAAATATATTTAATGTTTCTTTATATTTTATTGAAAATACACTGTATTTATATTTTTATCTCTTTTCTAGATGATAAATAATTACCGTAACGCCATATATGTACAATAAATATTATAAAATTAATATTTATAACAAATATAAGATAAAGACTTTCGACATGACTGATGACAAAATGGTACCTCGGGAGATGAAGGTGCAGCAAGTTGAGCAGATTCCGAATGGATTCCTAGTGAGATAAATAGGGTTCTTCCTATTAATTTGTACCCATTTTAATGAACAGTAGCAAGTGTGTTGAATACACCAAATTCAAAACTCTGTTTGACTGTAGCAAGTGAATTGAATTTTGAGTCTATTAGTCTTAATTGCATCATATTGCTTCCATCATGAATCCGCAAGTATATTCATATATGGGTCGAGAACATCTCACACAAGTTTTGAGAATGTAGGTTTATGGTTAGGATTTAGACAAGAGAAGAAAAGGATGAAGGTGATGGCTGTTTTTTTTTTTTCTTGTTTTAATGATAAAGTTATAATTTTTAATATAAAAGTTATTTAGTCATTAAATATAAAAAGATTAATTATAAATTTATAAATAATCAGATTTTTTTTATCAAGTCTTCGGAGAGGATATTAAATTCAGAATATAAATTATAATTTTTAAATTATAATAATTAATCATAATTTGAAACAATTATAAAACCTTAAGAGTAATTTTTCTAAAAAACAATTAACCAAAGAGCAACAAAATTACAACATTGAAGCTTGTAAAATATAAAAGTCTATGGCACATAAGTATTTTTCTTCTTAATTGATTAAGAAATTAAGAGTACATGATCCTCGTCCTCATGGAGAATGTTGAGAGTATACGATTTTTACCTAAGCCATTATCCCTTTTCTAATCTCTAATATATTTTTTTGACAAACATTACTTACAAAAAAACTCTATTTTATCAAATTACTATAGTATGTCCCATTCTAGAGTAAATTAATTAACCCAATAGGTTCTTCGACTTAAATCTTGTAAGTGTAAATTTTGGATAATCATGGCTTAATGTGTGTGAGAGAGCCTTGTTGCAGATGAAGAAAAATACTAAAATTTAGTCATATATATGTAACTTTCATTGAACTGGTCTTGTGCCAAAACACGATTGCATAATAATATTGCAGACATCCATCTCTCTTATTAATTAGTACAATAACCAGAAAAGGGCAGACATTGGAGAATCGTCACTCCTTATTTCATTTTTGGGAGAAATTAAAGCAACAGCATGCTTGAAATCTAACCAATGACAGGGACGCGAGTGACAATTCTGTTTTGGTCAATCCAAACACGAACCCTAGTGCAAGAGAAATCTTTAGTCACTGGTGTTCCTTCCAGCACAACTTGAGTGTCAACGTAAGGGTTCTGCGTCTCAATTGTCACAACAGCAACCCTTGCTTGTGCTCCAAGGAGCTCTGGCCATGAACTTTTACCTGCAAGTGCAAAGACATTTTTGTTACAACACACGCACATTCCATTAACAAATGCCATTAATCCTGAACTATGAGTTTATTCAGAATTACCTTGACAGTCTGATGCTATATCTCTGATCTTCTTGCCTCTCTTACTTCTTTGATGTTGTTGTACATGTGAGACCCTGATATTGGGTATTTATAGAGCAACATTCAGTAGTTTGTCTTGACGGGAACTGAGTTTTCAGCCATTACATTCAAAATTCAATCCTGTGCAGCTAAACGAGAAATTGGACCTCCCACATTTAGACGATTTTCTTGCGGGATTAATCATTCAAAACTTATCCTTGTCAGCTTCAACAATGTATAGGTAGTTGAAAGTTGTGCGTGCTGTTTTCTTTTTTCTTTTTTTTTTGGTTTTAGTAATAAAAAAGTCATGATTTCTTGTGAACTTCCATGTTGATCCAGTACTTGTACACATATCTAGCCGAAACATTTTACTTTGATTGGTTCGATTAATTTCTCATGGACCTTAATGGCTTATGCGTCAGAGTGCAAAAATTCGGACGCCACACTAGCATTCAGCAATGGTAGGCATTATTCTTGTAATTAAAAAATACAGTGCGTACGCATGCCTTTTTCTGTCCCTCGGTTTATTTGACCGGAACACGTCAAGAGTATTGCAGCCACGTCACGTAACGCACACAACTATGAACTCAAAGCGTTGTTGCAGGCATTGAAAGATAAAGTCCAGAATTGCAACAATTGGCTTTGATATAACGAAACAAAAGGAGAAAAAAAAAATATATACCTATTTTAATTCTTCTATTTTTGGTCAATTTCCTACAATTAAAGTAGAGATTTGTTAAAATTTGATCAATTTCCTACTATTAAAGTAGAGATTTGTTATAATTTGATGAGCGCTTTAATATTGCAACTCCTCTACTATTTATACAAGTGGGGCATTATATATATGTTATGGTATAACTTATTACATGTGATAAAACTATATAAAAGGAAATATAAAATTTTCTATATTACAACACATCTCATAATACGTCCCTTCAAGCTGAGGGTGAGTGATCCACGTGAAGCTTGGAACATAGAGGAGTAAAAATAGAGAAAGCAAGTGGCTTTGTAAGAACATCTACTAATTGATCTTTAGAGGAGATGAAGCGAATCTGAATCTCCTTCTTAGTCACTCGATCTCGAATAAAGTGATAATCAACCTCAACATGCTTCGTACGAACATGAAAGATTGGATTAACAGACAGATAAATAGCACCCAAATTATCACACCAGATAGTGGTAACAGAACTAAAAGAGAAACATAAATATGATAAAAGATAGCGAAGCCAAAGAACCTCAATAGTACCATCAGCTAAGGCCTTGTACTCTGCTTTAGTGGAGGATCAAGCAATAGTACGTTGCTTACCAGATTTTCATGAAATGGGAGTGGTGCCAAGAAATACAATATAGTCACTCGTGGATTTGCAATCACCAATACTACTAGCCCAATCGGCATTAGTAAAACCATAAAGAGACAAAGCAGAGTCATGAGTAAAGTGGAGACCAAAGGAGGATGTACCTTTTAGGTATCGCAGGATACGTTGAACAGCGGCCTAGTGGCCTTCGGTAAGAGTATGCATAAACTGACATACCTTATTTACAGCATAACAGATATCAGGTCGAGTAAATGTGAGATACTGAATAGCACCAATAATTTGGCAGAATCGTTTGGTATCTGAAAACAACTCAGTAGACTATAGATCAAGTTTGGAAATAGACGCTGGTGTATCAATAAGTTTACATGATGACATACTAGCACGATTCAGAATATCAAGAACATACTTGTATTAACTGAGCACAAGACTCATACTGGTAGGAGCAACTTCAATCCCCAAAAAGTAATGTGCATGACCCAAGTCACAAAGTTTAAACTCCGAGCTCAGCAAGGTAATGAGACGATGAATCAATTAAGAGTTATTACTAGTAATTAAGATATCATCCACATAAGCAAGTAAATAACAGATATCAGGAGTCCCGTTCAAAATAAATAGGGAGGTATCAACTTTTAAAGCCCGAAAACCAATAGTTAGGAGGAAATCACTTAGTCACATATACCAAGCCCATGGTGTTTGTTTTAAACCATAGAGAGATTTGTGAAGGCGACAAATATGAGTGGGCAAAGCAGTGTTGACAAAGCCTAGGGGTTGCTGCATGTAAACAACCTTACTAAATAAGCCATTGAGGAAGGCATTGTGAATATCAAGTTGCCGAATCTACCATCCTTTTGAGATTGCAATTGTGAGAACTAACCGAATAGTAGTTGGTTTAACAATAGGACTGAAGGTTTATGAATAATCTATACCTTCCTGTTGGGTGAACCCCCGCGCAACCAAACGAGCTGATTAGTACTTAAAAATACATTTTTATCAAGGTTTTATGTCATCATTTTGCACTTGAAGTATCAATAACTCCTTAACTAAAACATGTTTTATAATAATATATCTAATAATATAAGATACCTTTAATTTATGGTAAATGTTCATTTTAAATACAGGCCTATCACATAAATGAAAGGATTGATTGATGAATTTAAGAACTGAAATTGAAAGGAGAAAGAGATGGCCAAACTTAGAAAAGAGATGCCAGTGCAATCCAAACCGGAATACTATTTGGTAATTGGGTCATATCTGGAGCTGTAAATCTCAGATTTATGTCTACTTTATATGGATGGAAATGTAAGATATAAAGCTATAACTTTTATATGGAGCCTAAGACTTAAAAAGATAATTTTTAAGTCCAAATTGGAGCAACAACAAAGAAATCTGAATCTGTCTTCCAGCCCCAGCACTGTTCCGTTTTTGGGCCATATCTAGAGTTCTAGAAATTGACATGATCTGAATTTTTTACACAAAAAGGCTGAGACAATTTTCTACAACTTTCATGTTTTCAACTGGCTCCAATTTTGA
>NW_011500143.1:163418-163594 GCF_000495115.2 Populus euphratica
TTGTTATTTATAATTTGTACAATTAACCTCCATGTGGTTCGACCCCGGTCTTGTCGGGTTATTATTACTTCGACACTCCTGCACTTGGGAGAAAACATCAATCTTGTAGTCATGTCAAGTTTTTGACGCCGTTGCCGGGGAGTTAAGTTCTTGTATAAATTATAGTAGTTATTTTA
>NW_011500143.1:166126-186391 GCF_000495115.2 Populus euphratica
GATTATTTAGAATTTCTTGAGTAGTTTGCCTCTTAACTACCTTCTCAATATGACATGACTGATTTTTCAAAATTTCCAAGCACCTGGTAGCAAATCCATAAGCTGAATTTGGACCTTTTCCAATACTTGTATTAACTGAGCACAAGACTCATACTGGTAGGAGCAACTTCAATCCCCAAAAAGTAATGTGCATGACCCAAGTCACAAAGTTTAAACTCCGAGCTCAGCAAGGTAATGAGACGATGAATCAATTAAGAGTTATTACTAGTAATTAAGATATCATCCACATAAGCAAGTAAATAACAGATATCAGGAGTCCCGTTCAAAATAAATAGGGAGGTATCAACTTTTAAAGCCCGAAAACCAATAGTTAGGAGGAAATCACTTAGTCACATATACCAAGCCCATGGTGTTTGTTTTAAACCATAGAGAGATTTGTGAAGGCGACAAATATGAGTGGGCAAAGCAGTGTTGACAAAGCCTAGGGGTTGCTGCATGTAAACAACCTTACTAAATAAGCCATTGAGGAAGGCATTGTGAATATCAAGTTGCCGAATCTACCATCCTTTTGAGATTGCAATTGTGAGAACTAACCGAATAGTAGTTGGTTTAACAATAGGACTGAAGGTTTATGAATAATCTATACCTTCCTGTTGGGTGAACCCCCGCGCAACCAAACGAGCTGATTAGTACTTAAAAATACATTTTTATCAAGGTTTTATGTCATCATTTTGCACTTGAAGTATCAATAACTCCTTAACTAAAACATGTTTTATAATAATATATCTAATAATATAAGATACCTTTAATTTATGGTAAATGTTCATTTTAAATACAGGCCTATCACATAAATGAAAGGATTGATTGATGAATTTAAGAACTGAAATTGAAAGGAGAAAGAGATGGCCAAACTTAGAAAAGAGATGCCAGTGCAATCCAAACCGGAATACTATTTGGTAATTGGGTCATATCTGGAGCTGTAAATCTCAGATTTATGTCTACTTTATATGGATGGAAATGTAAGATATAAAGCTATAACTTTTATATGGAGCCTAAGACTTAAAAAGATAATTTTTAAGTCCAAATTGGAGCAACAACAAAGAAATCTGAATCTGTCTTCCAGCCCCAGCACTGTTCAGTTTTTGGGCCATATCTAGAGTTCTAGAAATTGACATGATCTGAATTTTTTACACAAAAAGGCTGAGACAATTTTCTACAACTTTCATGTTTTCAAGTGGTTCCAATTTTGACGTTATCAATGACGTTTTGGGCAGATAAGAAAAGATAAAGATTGTCACCAAGTCAAGAGTTGGTCACCTACTTATCAATTAGTCATCAAATCAATAGTTCCTAATTTTGGCCTATAAAAGTAGGTATTTGTCATGCATTTAGGCATCTTGGTTTTCCAGATCAAGATCATGCTCTTGCTTTCTCTCTTTGTATTTTTTGTAATGTTTATGCTTTGCTTTCATTAATATCAAGTTTATGCCTTTCATTTCCTTTCATTTACTTAGTTAACTTTTATCTTATTTATATTCTTATTTTGTTTATTTATTTTTATTTCTTTCATTATGTTTAGTTAAGTTTATTATGTCAAGGTGAAAAGGTTACACTAATGGTTTAAGAATAAGTATAGTGTAAACTTAATATGGACTTTAATGTTTGATACTAACATGTTTTGTATTTGTTATCTTGTTCACTTTTTAATACTTTGCTTGTTAAATGACTAATCTTGATTTATGTTACATAACACTTGGTACAACAAATGCTTGGCACTTTCATAGCCCATACTGTATGGTACAACCAACACCTGAGCTATGAAAGAAACTTGATTTATTGTTAACATAAGTTATAATCATGAATGCTTGACGAGATTTACAAGTTTAGCATTAATCGAATAAGATGACTAATGTAATCATGTTAACAATCTATAATCAAATTAGAACCTCCTTTGTGTGTGGTTTCCAATTGAATAATAAGAGTTTATACTATACTTGTTTGACATGCCATTAGTGGAACCTCTAACCTTGACATTTGTTATTATCATTGTTTAATCCTTACGATAATCTTCCATCTCAAAGTTCTCATCAACTTCTTCTTCTTCTTTATTATTATTATTATTACTACTATTATTATTATTAATACTACCACTACTACTATTACTATTATTATTACTATTATTACTATTATTACTATTATTATTATTATTATTATTATTATTATTATTATTATTATTATTATTATTGTTATTGTTATTTTTGTTATTACTATTGTTGTTGTTTATAATTGTTGTTTATAATTTGTACAATTCACCTCCCTATGGTTCGATCCCGGTCTTGTCGGGTTATTATTACTTCGACACTCCTGCACTTGGGAGAAAACATCAATCTTGTAGTCATGTCAAGTTTTTGACGCCGTTGCCGGGGAGTTAAGTTCTATTATTGTATTTATTTTATTTTCACTTTTCACTTTTATTGTATATAACTTTGTTTCTTGTCTCTTGTTTCTTCTTCTTTTGTTTTCTTCTTTCTTTTATTCTATTCCTATATGTATATGAGAGTGTGGTCACGCACATTAAGTGGTAGACTTTGTAAGGTATCCTCATCATTTTCAGAAAATATGGCCGAAGAAGATAATCAATCACTTTATAATAAAAATAATAAGAATAACTGTGTTAGAACACTTAGAGACCACATGAATCTCATAATAACAAGTGCACCATCATGCATAGTTTTTCCTCCTAATGCATCTCATTTTAATTTTAAACCAGACATTATTCAACTCAGGGGCGAAGGTAGGATTATTTAACAGGGGGGCCAAAATAATATAAAAGGATATTTATTTTTAATTTACTATATATAAATTGTAACAATAAAAAAATTACATAATTTAGTTTTATTCAAAGAAGTAACTACAAACATATGATGATCTTTGTATAAAATAAGAAGTTTAAAGCAATACCACATTGAGCCAAAGCTATGAAGTTAATGTCATCTTCATAATGTATTCATCACTTTAATTTTGCTGGTCTTTGTACCTATCAAATATAAATATAGAAAATATATAAGAAACATTAGTTAAAGCTATACATTATTTATGTTTGATAAAACTTAGAAATAAAGTAAAAAATAATAAAAAATGAATCTTACATATTTAATTTAATTGTGCTCGTCGTTCTTTCATGGAGTATAAATCATCGATTATCATATCAATTATGAATCTTTCAGCAATTTCTTTTTCTATATAGACAATCAAATAATTTGCAAGAAAATCATCCTTCATCCGATTGCGAAGTCTTGTTTTAACAATCTTCATTGTTGAAAAAGCTCATTCAGTTGTTGCTGTCGAAACAGGAAGAGTCAAAATAAGTCAAATCAACCTGTCAATGAGTGGATAAATTGTTGATTTTTCAGTTTCAACCAATCCTCGACATAAATCAGCAATCGATGACATATTCTTTAACTTTGGATGATTGGGCACATTAAGCTCATAATGCTGCAACTGAAATCTCAAATGAGTTTTTTCTTGGTTAGAAAAGTCTTTAGGATAGAACTTGTCAACAAGTAAGCATATATCTTCAACACTGAATAATTTATAGTTATTTTTAGGATCTAAAGCTGCGTTCAACTTAAGAAGCTCAATCGTTTGCTCATTGAATCTATTATTTAGCTCTTGCAACTGTTGATCAATGATAGCTGCAAATATATCAACTCGATAGTGATGCTCAACTGTTATTGATTTTGTTTTACAGCGAGATTGTCCCACACTAGAAAAACAAGCATCCATATCAGGAACTTCAATGTCTTGATGCTTACAAAATGATGTCACTTCTTCTAAAAGAGTTTCCCAGCCATCATCTCTTAACTTCTGAATTAAAGTCTTTGTGGTAGTCACCAAATACATAGCATTTAAAATGTCTTGAGATTTCTGTTACAAAGCTTGGCAAAGCACATCAGTAATTCCCATAACATTCTTCATTATATGCAAGATGAATGCAAAATCAAATGACATTAGCAACTTAAATGAAAAGGCCGCATCACCACATTAAGAATAAGTAGATCCATCTAAAGAGATGTTTTCAAGAACCAAGCAAGTTGCCCCATACATTTTTATCAAACTGCAAATGGATTTGAAGTGCGAATTCCATTTGCTATCTACAAGTCGTTGCAAACCACCTACTTGATTAACTCCTTTACCCGTTTCAATCTCACTAATATCAATTAAATGTTCAATTGTAGCTGCTTGAAAAGCCATAATTCATCATTACGCTTGCAAGAAGCACTAACAATGTTAATAATAAAAATCAAGTTCTGAAAAAAAGTGTGAACATCAGAAATTTCTCTAGCTGTAGCAATAAAAGCCAATTGTAATTGATGAGCTAAGCAATGTACATAATATGCATAAGGGCAATTATTAATGAATAAAACTTGCAATTCATTCCACTCTCCACGCATATTACTAGCATCATCATACCCTTGGCCCCTAATATTTTGAACATCAAGATTATGATGAGATAAAACAAAGGAAATCTCTTTCTTAAGAGTTGAAGCAGTTGTGTCTCTGATATGAACTACATCCAAAAATCATTCTCGTATAAATCCACTTCTATCAACAAACCTAATAACAAGGGCCATTTGCTCTCTTCTAGATTCATCTCGAGCTTTATCAATAATTAAGCAGAATTTTGCATCACCAATCTCATGACGAATTGAAGACTGAACATTTCTAGCAAAGACATGCAAAATTTCCTTTTGAATTTGATGCGAGGTGTATTTAGCATTTTGTGGAGCATTATCCAAAACAAGAGCACCTACTTGTTCATTATATGATGCTAAAAGTTCCAACATTTCAAGAAAATTACCTCGATTTTTTGATTTTGGACGTTCATCATGTCCTCTAAAAGCACATGCTTGAAATGTAAGCCAACGAACAATATCTATTAAAGCTTTAACATGTAGTCGATTATTTAGAATTTCTTGAGTAGTTTGCCTCTTAACTACCTTCTCAATATGACATGACTGATTTTTCAAAATTTCCAAGCACCTGGTAGCAAATCCATAAGCTGAATTTGGACCTTTTCCTATATGAGTTAAAAAGTACATCGTTCCCCATCATTAACTTTCTTCCAACAATTGAATCCTTTAACAGTAAAAGTGTCTGATCCTGGCTTTCCAGATGACTTATTTGAAAATAAATGACAATGAAAACAAAATGCAGTATTTTTCTCTGAATATTTAAGCCATGGATAACTTTTGAACCAATGAGATTGAAATCGACGAGGATGTTTTTTACCAGTCAGTGGATATTCAAACATCAAAGGTTGATATAGCCCCAAATTAATGTATGCCCTTCTAATTTCATCTTGTTGATTAACCGGGTATTCCCAAATTTGAGGACGATTGCTTGGATCTCTAATCAGATGACCAATGTCGATTGTAGTAGGAGGTTGCTCATTAATTAATGCAGGTTCTTCATAAACTGAAGCACATTGGGGTTGTTCAACCATAACTTCAACATTACACATTTAAGTTGATTCACTAGGCTGTGAGTTATCAATATTTTTCCTCTTTTTCTCAAAAAAGGAATCAATTCTTCTTATTTTGTTCATGGTTTAACCTAAATCAAAACATCATAAATTTTTATTGTTTTCTATTTAAAAAATAAATACAAATAACAATGTGTTGAAGCAATAATCAGAACCAAAAATAATTTTTTACACGTAAACCACACTAACATATGAAAGCAAAATTAACATATTAAAAAAACTTGATATATAAAAGTATATCTAACATAAAAAATGGGATTACCGGTTCCTAAAAAAGAAAACTTACACTGAATCAAAGTTGGGTATACGCTATTCAAAGAACTCAATTTAGCTAGAAAGATCGTGTCTAATTGTATATTGAACCTGGTGATAGTAAGGTATACGTGAGAAAAAAATTGATAATTTTAGTGGCTCTGCTAAAAACAAAACATAGAAAATCCAAGTATAATAAAAACAAACAAACCCATAAAATATCCAATTAATGAGAAAAAACAACATTCATTATAACAAGAAATAAAAAGTGATAAAACTAATAGATCTAAAAAAAATAGTAGAATTATATATATGTATTTATTAGATTCTTAACAAGCATAAAATAAATTAAATTACTAATTACCTTGTTGTTTCAATGAATCAATTGGTAGCAACTTTGTTTTAACTTTTATGCTTTGTATTGTTAATTTTTGCAGCTAGGTTTACAAAAAAGAAAGAGATAGGTTTATAGAAAAGGAAGAGAAAAAGAGAGTAAAGGAAAAGAATTAATTGAAAAGCTTTAGGTTTACAAAAAAGAAAGAGATAGGTTTACATAAAAGGAAGAGAGAGAGAGAATACAGGAAAGGAATTAATTGAAAAGCTTTTGTTTTTCATTGCATAGGAATATATGGATATATAGCATATTAAAGTTAAACATAACTAATAAAATAATAATTTAATATTAAAAAACTTATTATTTATTACATTTTAAAAAAAAAAGTTTTGCAGGGGCCCAGGCCCCTACTGGCCTCCCCTTGATTCCGCCACTGATTCAACTTTTACCTTCTTTTCATGGCTTAGATTTAGAAAATTCATACTTGCATTTAAGGGAATTTGAGGAGGTCTACAACACATATAATGACTCAAATTGTAGTATGAACACCATCAGATTAAAGCTTTTTCCTTTTTCATTAAAAAATAAAGCTAAAACATGGCTATAAAATTTGAGACCAGGATCCATTCGTGCTTGGGATGAAATGCAACAACAATTTTTAAAGAAATTTTTCTCATCTCACAGAACAAACTCTTTCAAAAGAAAAATCACCACTTTCACTTAAAAACCAGAAGAAACATTTTACCAATATTGGGATAGGTATCGAGACTTGCTTAATACTTGCCCTTATCATGGTTTTGAAACATGAAGATTGGTTTCACATTTTTATGAAGGGTTAACACCTAGAGATAGGCAAATGGTTGAATTGATGTGCAATGAAACTTTTGAAGATAAAGACCCTGATAAAGCAATGGAGTACTTAGACTTATTAGCTGAAAATGCTCAAAATTGGGACACCGCGGGTACTTATGAGGCACCGAGTAAAACTTAACCTCATACATCTAGTGGAGGTATGTACAACCTTAGGGAAGATCATGACCTGCAAGCCAAGTTTGCATCTTTAGCTAGAAAAGTTGAGGCACTAGAATTGAAAAAGAGTGGTCAATTAAAATCTGTTACAAACATTGTATGTCAAATATGTAAAACAAATGAACACCCAACCATTAATTGTCTAACCTTGCCTTCTATTAAGGAATGTTTACATGAACAAGCTCATGCTTTAAATAGTTTTCAAAAGGCCAATCACAACCTATACTCGTAAACATACAATCCTGGTTGGAGAAATCACCCAAATTTCAGTTGAAAGAGTGATAATAACAATGTACAAACTTCACAACCACCATTTCAAGCATACCACAATTTCCAAAATTCTCATGGATATGCACCTCCTTATGCTCCACCTCCTAGATGAAATCTTGAGGAAACATTGCATGCATTTATTGAAAAGCAAGAGACAATCACTACTCAACTTGCTCAAAACATGATAGATTTTAAAGATACTCTTGCAAAATTGATATCTGCTCTCAGTTTCCAAGAGAAATGTAAGTTTCCATCTCAACCACAACAAAATCCTAAGGGGCAATACAATGCAAATGCAAGTAGTTCCGAAAGCCAACACATGGATCAAGTCAAATCAGTCACTACTCTTCGTAGTGGTAAGGTTATTGAAAAACCCACTCTTGAACCTTGTGAGAAAGATGATGAGTCAATCTCTGAGGGTAAGAAAGGGATTGAATCTGAAAATTGCAAAGAAACGACTGATTCCCTGCCAATACTTCTATTTCCTCAAGCCATGACCAAACAAAGGAAAGTCAATCACAACTCTAAAATCTTTAAAACTTTCAAACAGGTAAGAATCAATATACCTTTGCTGGATGCTATTAAACAGGTTCCTTCCTATGCTAAATTTTTGAAAAATCTATGCACTGTGAAGAGGAAACTGAATGTGAAAAAGAAAGCCTTGTTGGCCGAACAAGTGTCATTCTTCAGAATAATAATGCTTTAAAATATAAAGACCCTGGTTGTCCTACAATTTCTTGCTTTATTAGAGAACATAAAATTGAAAGAGCCTTACTTGATATTGGAGCCAGTGTGAATTTATTTCCATATTCAGTTTTTCAAAGTCTCAATCTAGATGAGTTAAAACCAACTTTTGTAACTCTCTTACTTGCCGATAGATCTGTAAAAGTGCCTAAAGGAATAGTTGAAGATATGTTAGTACAAGTCGATAAATTCATTTATCTTGTGGATTTTGTTATCTTGGACACAGAACCTGTTGAAGCATATAATTAATTTCCTGTTATTTTAGGACGTCCGTTTCTTACAACTTCTAACGCATTGATTAATTATAGGAATGGACTGATGAAGCTATCATTTGGAAACATGACATTGGAGATGAATATTTTTAATATTTGCAAGCAACTTGGAGATGATAATGATTTACAAGAAGTAGATCATATTGATGAATTAGTTTATGATCAATTTGAATCTACTTTAAATAAAAATAATTTAGATGAATCTAAAGATCTGCAAATGATTTATTCTAATGAAGAAATCACGAATGAAAAACGCACCGAAAATATTGATGCGTATGTTTTGTCAAAAGTGACAACAAATTTGACATCTGACATCACACCAATCGAAGATTACTTTTGTGATCAATCCTTACTTTCTCTTAGTCTAATGCCTTGGTATGATAAAAATATCAATTTCCTTACTTTAAAAGATTTGCCAGCTGATTGGAGTACCCAAAACAAAGAGAAGTTTTTAAACGAAGTGAAGAACTTTTATTGTGATGACCCTAACTTATTCAAATATTGTCCTGATCAAATATTTCAAAGATTCATTCCCGATAATGAGATAAGTAGTATCATTAAACTTTGTCATTCTGAAGCATGTGGGAGTTATTTCTCGTAAAAAAAACAACTGCAAAAATCTTACAAAATGAATTTTATTGGCCCACCATGTTCAAAGACACGCATGTATTCTACAAAACTTGTGAAAATTGTCAAAAAGTTGATACTGGTAAAAAAGATTTGTTTTATAATTCTCAACTCCATTTATTCCCTAGAGAGCTAAGATCGAGATGGGGCAATCCATTTATTAAGAAACATGTGTATCCTTATGGGGCCTTTGATATTGAGAATTCAATGAATGACAATGTTTTCAAGGAAAATGGACATCGTTTGAAAGCTTACTTTGATAATTTTCCTAGTGAAAATGAATCAACTGGTTTGAATGATCTTGTAGATAAAGGTTGATTATTTTTTTCTCCCTCACGTTGTTTTTGTGTTTATTTTTGAGTGATTTTTGCTAGTTTCTCTCACCCTAGTCAAATGGCAGACAACGGTACTCCGTGACTTAAGTCGGTTCTTTCAGTTTCCCATAATAACTGATATTTGTGTATATATTTATGCAATTCTTTGAATCTCTCTTCCAATTCTCATTTAAAAATGGACACTAATCTTGAAAAATTGAAAAAGTATTTTCCTGCTCTGCCTCAGAATGCGATTACAAAAATTTACCGTGCTAGATGTGCAAGATTGAGGTTGTTAATGAATCATGAAATTCCTGAAGATATTCGCTGGTTGATTGAAGCAAAGGTCCGATTATCAGGTAAGTCCTCTAATTCCTTAATTTCACACATGCTTGGAACAGGTAAAAGCACTTTTGCAAAGAAACATCGTGCAAAATGACTAAAAGTCTGTCATCGATGTGCCAGATGTACATGTAATGCACAATGTTGTTCTTTAGGAATGATATCTATAAACCGTGAAGATAAAATACAATTCATTAAAGATGGCCTGAGTAAGGAGTCTTTAGATAATCTTCTATTAACTCTTGAGACGCATCTTAGTGGAGATGTGCATCGTGGAATTCATGATTTATGGCCACTATTTCATAAAGAACATGCTCAACTTAGTCTTAAGAATCTGACTAAAAAAGACCCTGTTTGCTAGTTTTTAAGAAAATTGGATGGGAAGCCTATCCTCGACCCATAGAGGGCGTTTAAGCCATTCTTGGACGTAAAACCAAGGGAAGATGTAGGCCATAATCACAACTACTTGTACATACACATGCTTTTTCAAAAATAAATAAATGAATAAAGAGAGTGTGTGTGTGTGAGACTCCAGCTGGCCTCCATATAGGTGGTATGATTGTCTTTTTAATTTCTCATCTATAAATTCTTCTCTTCCTTCCTTTCATTTCTACTCAACCCATACATTCAACAAATATAAAAGTGTGTAGAAATGGCAAGTTCCTCAGGTCATCATATAAGAACTATTTGTGTTTTTGGTGGATCTAGTCCTAGGAAAGAAAAATGAGTTTTTAGAATCAGCAAATCATCTTGGTCAGGTGCTAGTTGAGGGAAAGATTCATTTAGTATATGAGGGAGGCAGTTTGGGGTTAATGAGAGGTGTGTCAATAGCTGTATTTTTAGGAGGTAGTCAAGTTTTAGGGGTCGTCTCCAAAGCTTTAGCATAAAGGGACATCATTGGAAAAACAATTGGAGAGGAACTTAAGGTCTCCATAATGTCGGCTCGAATGAATACAATGTTTAACCATGCTGATGTCTTCATTGCTTTACTAGGTGGTCTAGGCACATTAAAAGAGATCTTTCATATTTCCTCTTGGGCCCAACTGCACATTCATCATAAACCCATAAGTTTGTTAAATGTTAATGGTTATTATGATAAGTTGTTGTCTTTTCTTGATCATGCTGTGGAACAGGAATTTCTAACATCTTCTGCACGACAAATCATAATCTCTGCTACTAATACTGAACAATTGATTGACCAACTACAATCTTTCATTCCTGTAATTGATCCCTCCATGAGTCGTATAAATTGATCATCTAAGGAAAGCCGTAAAAAGCTTAGATTAGATTTGAGTCTTCATTTGTAATTTTTTTGTCCTTTTGTTTTATTATTGTGTTTTGTTATTTTTTATTTTTGTTTCAATGTGTTTTAGGTTTGTCAGTGTTCGTTATTTCAAGTGATATCTTCTATGCTCTATCTTTCTATCTTAGAACATTGAGGACAATGTCTCGTTTTGGTTGAGGGGAGAGGGTGGTAGCTAAAAAAAAAAATAATTAACTAACTGTGTTTTCTATTTCATAAAGCATGTGCAAAATTATTGTTACTATGATGGCAGAGTAAAGGAGATCTTTTTATGACTCTTGAGACGCATCTTAGTAACCATTCTTAATAAGGTCTATCATAATACTTCTTGAAATATTCAGGTTTACAAACTCTCGCATTGTTACCTCTTAATTCTGCTCATATACTCATTTAACATGTATTTTTAAACCTTAATTTATACACATACACTTTAACATATGAGTGTGGGTTGCATATTGGATTATTATATTATTTATGTTCTTTTGTTAAAGGTAACAACTAAGGGAAAGGGATAGTATATAATTAAAAAAAACACAAAAAGAAAAAAAGAAAAAAAATGATGATAATAAAAATGTAGATAAGTTCGGTTTCGTAGCCTCCCTAACCTAAGTAATTAAGCTCGAATGGGTGTTTTAACACCTAATACCCTAAAGTCAACTGATTTAGGAGTTATTGGCTCAACGCTTGTTACATGGGTTGATGAGAAAAGCTTAAGGGAATCAAACATTGCACTATTTACATATCAATATCTGCGACCCGAGTTACTAAGCTCGTAGGGGTGTCTCAACACCTAATACCCTAAGATTAACTGGTTTGAGAGTCATTAGCTGAAAGCTCGTTACATGGGTTAAAGATGCATGGTGTTTTAAGTTATATGTATATATATTTTTTTAAAAAAAAAGAAAATAATAATAATAATAATCTCAACCCAAGGAAGTTAACCTTAAACATTAGAACAAAAATTTTGTTCTCTTCCAAGAAAAACCCCATAATTATGTATTGATATATTAAGCACAAAAGAAAGGTTTATTAATATCTTGTTAAGAGGTGTTAAGCAGATATATAAATTTAATGAGAGTTTGTTTATTTGGATAGATTAATGGAAGTTGAATGATGAATACCTTGCTTTATGGAATTTGCAAATTATTTTTCTATTTTAACACTTTGATTACTAGTGACTAGTAATAAGCTAGTTGGGGGGTGTGATTAGTACTTAAAAGTGCATTTTTATCAAGGTTTTATGTCATCATTTTGCACTTGAAGTATCAATAACTCCTTAACTAAAACATGTTTTATAATAACATATCTAATAATATAAGATACCGCATGTTTTATAATAATATAAGATACCTTTCATTTGTGGTAAATGTTCATTTTAAATACAGGCCTATCATATAAATGAAAGGATTGATTGATGAATTTAAGAACTGAAATTGAAAGGAGAAAGAGATGGCCAAACTTAAAAAATTGAAAGGATAAACAGATGGCCAAACTTAGAAAAAAGATGCCGGTGCAATCTAAATCGGAATACTGTTTGATCATTGGGTCATATTTGGAGCTGTAAATCTCAGATTTAGGTCTACTTTATATGGATAGAAAGGTAAGACATAGGCCTACAACTTTCATAAGAGCCCAAGATCTAAAAAGGCCATTTTCAAGTCCAAATTGGAGCAACAACAAAGAAGTCTGAATATGTCCTCCAACCCGAGCACTGTTCAGTATTTGGGCCATATCTAGAGTTCTAGAAGTCCAAATGATCTGAAGTTTTTATACAAGAAAGCTGAGACAATTTTCTACAACTTTCATGTTTTCAAGTGGTTCCAATTTTGACGTTATCAATGACGTTTTGGGCAGACAAGAGAAGATAAGGATTGTCACTAAGTCAAGAGTTGGTCACCCACTCATCAATTAGTCATTAAATCAATAGTTTCTAATTTTGGCCTATAAAAGGAGGCATTTGCCATGCATTTAGGCATTTTGGTTTCCAGATCAAGATCATGCTCTTGCTTTCTCTCTTTGTATTTTTTGTAATGTTTATGCTTTGCTTTCATTAATATCAAGTTTATGCCTTTCATTTCCTTTCCTTTACTTAGTTAACTCTTATCTTATTTATGTTTTTATTTTGTTTATTTATTTTTCTTTCTTTTATTATGTTTAGCTAAGTTTATTATGTCAAGGTGAAAATGTTACACTAATGGTGTAAGAATAAGTATAGTGTAAACTCAATATGGACTTTAATGTTTGATACTAACATGCTTTGTATTTGTTATCTTCACTCTTTAATACTTTACTTGTTAAATGACTAATCTTGATTTATGTTGTATAACACTTGGTACAACAAATGCTTGGCACTTTCATAGCCCATACTATATGGTACAACCGACACCTGAGCTATGAAAGGAACTTGATTTGTTGTTAACATAAGTTATAATCATGAATGCTTGATGAGATTAGAAGTATTAGCATTAATCGAATAAGATGACTAATGTAATCATGTTAACAATCTATAATCAAATTGGAACCTCAATTGTGTGTGATTTCCAATTGAATAATAAGAGTTTATACTATACTTGTTTGACATACCATTAGTGGAACCTCTAACCTTGATATTTGTTATTATCATTGTTTAATCCTTATGTTAATCTTTCATCTCAAAGTTCTCATCAACTTCTTCTTTTTATTATTACTACTATTATTATTAATACTACTACTACTAGTATTACTATTATTATTACTATTACTACTACTACTACTATTGTTGTTGTTGTTGTTGTTATTAATTTTGTTATTACTATTGTTGTTGTTTATAATTGTTGTTTATAATTTGTACAATTAACCTCCTTGTGGTTTGACCCCGGTCTTGCCGGTTTATTTATTACTTCGACACTCCTGCGCTTGGAAGAAGACATCAATCTTGTAGTCGTGTCACGAGCCTTCTACCAGTCAATGGCCCTATTAGCTCGGCGCTTGATTTTATACACCCATCGACAGCCAACAATGTTCATAGAAGGATCAAATGACACTAATGACCAAGTGGCATTGGCATGCAAGGCTGTAATTTCATCCTTCATGGCAGTATGCCAACACAAGAACTGGTTAGCTTCCTTAAAATTCAAAGGCTCAAGAGCAAAAGGGGACATTACTTATGAGGGGGAAACTAGCAAAGATGAAGCAGAAATAGAGTTGATGTTGGCAATCTTTGGCTGTCGAGGACGCAGCACCATAGGATGTTGTCGAATAGGTGGTAGAGTAGAAGGCAGATTAGTGGAGGTCAGTTGTGGAAGAGATTAGGTGGAGAGATCCACACATAAGTCCAGACTAGGTAGAGACTGAGCAAAGTGCCCAAATGGAAAAGACAATGCTGATAAAGAGGCTAGAAAGTCTGTAGTAGAGGGCGAATCTAATGAATATAAAGCTAGCATCGGAGATCCTGAACCTGCAGAATGATCAAGAGACATAGATGGAGATGATGGTGAAGTGGGGTGGGGTGACCGAGTCAATGATGCCAAATATCGGCAGAAGTGGCCATGTTAATGGACAAAAAAGCTTGCAGCATAGATCTGGCAGAAGAATCGGAAAGGATATAGGTCGTCTTTACTCCTACAAGAAAGAAGGACTTCCTTGGTGATGTGATCCTTGACATAAAAAACAAAAGAGTGAAACTAAAAAAAGACATAATTTTCATGATAAAATTGTTGAACAGATAATAATTTTTTTTTTAATGTAAGGAACATGTAATATGTTGGACAAGGTGAAGACTCATTTTGCTGTATGCAAAAGATGATGCGCGGTATTAGATATAACAAGTCCCTTACCATCACCAACATGCAATTAATCATTACCAAGATAAGGTTTTGCATATGTCATACCAATAATGTCTGGAGCAATGTAGTGATTCACACCTATGTCAAGAAACCAAGCGACAGAATTCTCGGCTAATGTAGTACTACAAGAGAGGTTGGCCGAGGCTTGATTTTCATGATGAACAAGTTGAGAGCACTGCTGTGCAAAATAGCCATAAATATGGCAGAGCTGGCATTTTATTTGTTGTCGTGGCCACTGATTTGTTGTTGCGCCACGATGTGGATGGTTTTGCCACTATCCACTAGGGTTACGGGGATGTTGCCAAGGAGAACCACTACCAGCACCATGAAAGGACTGATCGCTAGAGTAGGGAAAATTGCTGCGAGGATGCTGCCAGCTACTTCGTCGTCCTTTACCCCGGTGAGCCATGAAACCACCACTGTTTGATCTAGAAAAACCATGTTGGGCAGCATATACTAAAGGAGGTTGTGAGTGTATGGGCAGCAACAGTGCAGTAACTGAAATGGATTGAAGAGAGCTCCTGTGTAAAAATTCATGTATAGACAAGTGACTGTGGAGTTCAGGGTACATAAGAGGCTCAGCTTTGGTCAACAAACTGGTGACCAAATCTCAAAATTCATCATGAAGGCCCTAGAAAATATAGATATTAAAGTTTGTGAGGGAGATAGGTCTTCCTACTATAGCTAATTCATCAAATAAGTCTTTAGCTTTCTACAAGTAGAGAGTGACAATATCATCACCTTGACGAAGATCATGAAGAGAACCATGTAATTGCATAATCCTAGAGTTGGATGGAGAGGCAAGGGCACTTTCTAGGGTGCTCCAAACACTTGCCGAAGTTGGGCAATCCATCACAAGGTAAAGAACATTAATGGAGAGGGATGAGAGTAAAGCACTAAGTATGAGCTGATCTTGTTGTTTCCATGTGAGAAAAGCTTGGGAAGGACCAGAATTAATATTGGTAGAGGCGGCAGTAGAGTGACTAGACAGATCAAGAAGAGAAGGGCAGGAATCCGAGCCATCGACAAATGAGAACATTCCTTGGCCAATCAAATATGGCTTCATCTGCATGCGCCAAAATAGGTAATTGGAATTGGTGAGTTTGAGGTTGATGACCTGCCGTGTATTTGAGAGGGGAATAACAGCAGTTGTCGCAGCAGAGGGAACCATGATTGCATTGATGTTTGGAGAAGAAGCACTGACATTAGTGTTGGGAGAAGAAGGACTGCCAGTGGTGCCAGCTGCAGCAAAAACTGAAGGATCCATATTGAAGAAGATGAGTAGAAAAACAGAAGCTAATAACAAATAATTTTCAGGGAAGCCGAAACAGTAGCAAAGAAAAAACAGCAGAAAACGTTGACGCAATGAAGTGGAGAAGCAGTAGTAACAGTGCGTTGCAGAGAAGCAGTAGTAACATGCTGATGGAGCAGAAACAGTAATCAAATTCAACGTTGCAGAGAAGCAGTAGTAACAGAATCAACGTTGGAGCAAAATCAACGTTGATGTAGAGAAGCAATAGCAGAATCAACGTTGCAATTGGGAGCAGAAACAGTAGCAAAAAAACAGAAATCAGCAATAACACGCTAATTCCTGAAGCAGAGAAGCAGCGTTGCAGTAGTAATAGAAAATAATTAGAGGGGCTACCGTTTGAAGAATAATTAGCTGATAGAGAGGTAGCAATAGACAACAAACAGAGGAGACGATTTGCAGAGAAGTAATAGAGGGGCTGCCGTATGAAGAATAAATCTATTAAAATAAATTTGGCTCTGATATCAAGTTAAAGCATGAATTTGTTATAATTTGGTGAGTATCATAGTATGGCAGCTCCTCTACTATTTATGTAAGTAGAGTATTGTACAAATGTTATGGTAAACCTATTACACATGAAATAACTATACAAGAGGAAACATAATATAATATTTCCTATGACAACACATCCCATAATACCCACTAAATTGGGAAAATATATGCCAAATTAGGCCCGTAGCCAAAAAGTCAATCTTCTTCCTTGTGAGGTAATTGATACATTTGGAAAATAATTATCGACTTTTCCATTTCGACTCCACATCTCAATTATCGAGGAAATTAATCAAAAATGAATTAAAGGGATGAGATTGACTTTTTACTGAAAATAATTAATTGTTCTATCCCAAAAGTTAAAACAACAACAATATTTTAACAACAATTATCCCTCACATATATATATATATGAATTTACTTGAATTAACTCAATGAAAATACAATCTAAAATTAAATTAAGTTAATGTTGAAGTTGGGTTTTAGAACTATATAATTTTCACCTCAATGATACTTTTGATTTATTTCACCTCAATAATACTTTTGATATAAATCATAACATGACTATTACAAAAAATAAAAATCTGATTAGGGTAATACTGAAGAAGACATAGTATACCATGGATTTACACAATAATTTTTTTATTCTTAAAGTATTTTTTATTTCAATCACAAAACTTTTTTTAAAAAAAAATGTTTATTCACGTGGTATTGACTAAAAATTAAACCTAAAAACTTGTTTCAATTAACTTACAATAGAGTTCTCACAATGTAAAAAAAAAAAAATTGACATTAAGTTAATACTAGATTCGATAAAATAGAATTTAATTTTATCTTTTAAAATAAATTAAAACTTTGGGAACCAAGTTTAACACTAAAAAAGGGAAGGGATTTTTTCTTTATTTTTACAATTAATGAGGCACAAATTTAAAATTTGTCCCAAAGGTTTTTCCATTTTTTTAATCTCTTTTTATTGAAATTTTGATGTTTCAATTCTTAATTTTATTTGTTTTATATTTTAGTTCTTAGTTTTTATAAGAAGAAAGAATCACTAAAAACAAAAAAAAAAAATTGTTGGTTATCTATATTTTGACAATTAAAAAAGTTAGTTTTAGTGTTAATAGATTCTGTTTGACAAGTAAAATTATATTAGATATTTTTTAACTTACCAAAAAAATAGATTAGGGCTTGGATTTTTTTAATTTTTGTTATTTTTGTTTTTTTACCAATTAAAAGTTATTTTAAGGTTAGATATGTCTCTTTAATGTTTTGAGGCGGAAAAAAAGTATTTTGAATTCAAAGAGGACTCAACTCTAGTAGACTACGTATATCTATTATCTTTAAAAGCATTGATTCTTCCCATTGAAAAGATAAAAACATGTGGCCAAGCAAACAAGCACGTATTCGGCCTTTTTTTGAATCATTAGGTGTAATGGCTCATTTAGGCCTAAATATATAGGTTTTTTTTACCTTTATGTTTTTTTTCTTTCAATCTTTGTTAAGATTCATTAAAATAAAATTAATATATATGAGATGTAATTTTATTAGATAATATTCAGTTATTTCTTTATTTTCAAATTAGATTGCAACTTTTTTTAATATTTGAAGCATTCTTTTTTTAATTGGCTTTTGTGATGGTTTTTTCCTTAAATTTTATTTGGTTGGTTACTATACATCTCTATTTTTATTATTATATAAATGAATAAAAAGTAAATTTCAAAAAACAAAATTGTTAAACCTAATTGAATTCATTACTCAGTTATATATTTTATAGGTTAACGGATTGATCCAAAAAACTATTTTAATATTTTTTATTAAAAAAAATAATGATAACCCATTGTGAAATCTCTTTAAAGTTAAATTATATTTTAACCTGGTCAACTATATCATGTTTAGATCAGTTAGATCAATCAAGTATATCATATTAACTCTTACATAATTTAATTTGAATCATGGGCAAAACAAAAGGTTAGGCTGGGAGTCTATGTTGACCAGCCAAGCCAAGTTGAGGTTAATAATATGTGTAAAAAGTTCCTCTCAACACCTCAATCATTGTATTATGTTTTTTTTTTAATACATTCACCTCTAAATTATCATAATATTATTTTGTTATTAAAACTTTTTTTTTATGATTATATCAAAATATTATCAATAAATAAATAAAATAGTCAAAAAATATTTAAAATAGCTGAGCATGCTTTGGGATAAAGGGGCTTTAATTAGAAAGATAACTTTTTTTTTAATTTCTGTTTTAAATTTTCAAATTTGATTTATGTTTTTTTTTCTTATACCTGTTCTAATTGTTTTGATTTTTATGAAATGGAGAACATAAAACATAAAAGTTGTTTTTGTTTTTTTGTTATTAAATATTAATAAAAAATAAGAAATTATACCAGCAAATTATTTGGTTTTAATGGAATGTAAATTTTTACTTTTCTTAAAATAAAAAAGTATTTTCATATAATTAAACAAAAAAAAATTGAAGGACTCTCTGCAACATGAGATCAAATGTATTAATATGTATCTATCTCTCAATCTACTAACTTGGTCTTTAATTAGCATTAAATTTTTTTTTTAATATTTATTGAAAAACATAATTTTAAATTTATTTTACTAAATTAATGCATCAAATTTTAATTTTATATTTTAATTTTTTCTATACTAGAAAATGTGTTAACAACAACAACACATTTTGTTGTGTTAAAAAACAATTTAATTATATTCGCCAAAAGAGCATATGTCAAATAGCTGTAATATTATAATAAAAACAAGATATAAAATGTGCCATTATTTTCAATATTCTATGTGATAATTTTTCTTAGTTTTCAATATCCTCTATGACAATTTTTCTTAAACAATAAATACCAAGCTCAACCAAAGTTCTAGTTAACTAAAAAACTAAAATATTTAAGGGGTTTTCCCAAGTTTTTCATTATTTATATGAATAATAAAACACTTAACTTTATTTTTTTCATTTTCAAACCTTTTTCATTGAATTGAATCCCTTTATAGCCTAATAAGATGAAATTAGATTCTAAATTATGATCAAAATATCAAATTAAAGAATAGAGAACTCAAATGTAAAATATACAAAAAATACATGGCTCATTCTAAATTTGTGACTATTTTTATTTTGATTCAAAAATTTATTTTGTTTATTTTTTAATCTTTAAATTTGAGAGAAAAGATAAAAAAATTACTACAAAAAAAAAAAAAGAGTTATCGGTTGTGATTTTGACAATCAAAATAGTTAATTTTGGTATCAAAAAGTTATATTATACGAGATTGATTTGATAATGATAGTTATTTTTTTATCTAAACATGATAAGAACAACATATTAAGTTTGATTATAATTTTTAAGATTCAAATGATTTTTTTTAATTATTTTGATGTTTAGGGGTTTGATAAGTGGTTTTTATGGTGATTTTTAAGTGTTTTCAAAATAAAAATATATTGAAATATAATTTTTTTAAAAAAATTCTAATTTTTTAGCTATGAAAATAGTGACTAGATTCTAAATAAAAATAAGTAATATATCATCTATTTATTTATAAAAACAAAACAGCCGATGTATCATTACTATAAATAATAATAATAATAATAATAATAA